>NC_057803.1:707776054-707904451 GCF_018294505.1 Triticum aestivum
GTTAGCAATTTTTCTGATTTTTAGTTATATAAATATTAGAATTGTTATAGAAATGTTAGTTATATAATCAGGAAATTTTAGAATTAGTTTTAGTTAGATGAATTAGATTAATGTCAAATTGTTAGAATTTGCATATATATATATATATATAGAATTTTAGTTACCACAATCCAATCATTTAAAAAATGTTACTTTTTGCGGGCATATAGTATTTGTTCTCGACGATATGCTCGGCCCGCATCCTCGCCGTCGACCCATTCGCGACGACGTCCTGCTTCAGAGGACCCATGTCCGGGACTGGGCTCCACCGGGCTGGCACTAGGAGGTGCTACCTGGAGGGGTGCGCCGCTTGGTGAGGAACCCGACCTCGGGTCCCGTCGTCGACCCTGATCTTCTTTGGTGGCGTTCGCGTGGGCCACATTCAGTGCAGAGGCAGCCGGCCCCACCGGAGGTGGTGCGTCGCTGTGTCAGGGAGGAAGATGAGCACGTCCATCGCTACATGGCTGCTATGGACGACGTCGGGTTCTCCACTACTTGGCGGGTTCTTTGGGCAGATGACGGGAGATATGATCCTGTGATGGTTCCTTCTCTTTGGGTGTGCACCGCCCGCGCCCCAGGAACCGCGAGTGGCGCCCTAGATTCTTCTGTAGTACTCGATCTTTATTAGGTACCTAGCCAGTGATGTATTCGATATATAATATTCGAGACGATGTATTTGACATTATATATATTAAAACGATGATGTATTCGAGACGATGTATTCGAGATTCAGTTTTTCTGTCACACCCTAGCTAGTCATGCATCAGAGTGTGTGCATCATGTTTAAAATTCCATTTAATTTGAATTGGGGATTTGTGAAACCCTCAGAATCATTTCTGAAAATGACCCAAATAAAAATTTCTCCAAAAGGGTCCAAGAAAATGCTCATGTTGCTCTCTGAAAATATTGGAAAGAGATAAAAATCAAACCAATATTTTTAAGAGCTCATAGGTATTTATTTTGGGCATTTGGAATTAATGCATAAATATTTGCATTGGAAATATATTAGTTATATATATTAATATATGTCCAAAAATTATGCCACCTGTTGGGGAGCTCTGGAATAATATATCTAGCTCCTGCAAAAATTGGCATAAGGAAATAAAATGATTTAATATTTTATTTAAATCAAAACAAATGTCAGAAATTAGAAAACAGAAATAAATAAAAGGGAGAACCTTACCTGGGCTCCTCCCTGTGCAGCCCAGCCAGCTGGCCGGCCCAGCCAGCAGGCGGCCCAGCCCGCCTCCCTCCTCTGTCGTCTTCGTCCTCGACAGAGGGAGGGGAGTGTGGCCGGCGCGCGCGCGCCACCGCGCCACGCCACCTGCTCGCCTGCCTGCCTGCTCCTTCCCTCCTTGTCTGGATGGCCTGGAACGACGCCACGCCCTCCCCCGTTCTCTCTCACTCTCCCTCGGTTCTTCCCCTCCTCCCCCTCGCTCTCTCTCTCACGGCCGAACACCACCATCGCCGCCGTTCTCCATAGCAGTCGCCACCGGCCACCCCTCGCCCCTCCGCTGAGCTCAGGAGCTCCGCCGCGACCCCCTCTTCCTCCCCACCAAGCCAAGCCCCTCGGGAAGCTCTGCATCGCCTCCACGCCATCGTCTTCCTCCTCGGGCTCCGACCACCATCGCCGTCGATTCGCCGTCTCCAGCGCGTCCCCGAGCCCGCTTCGACGCCCACTGCAACTGCGGTGAGCTCCGCCACCGGTTCCCCCTCTTTTCCCCCTCGTTCCCGCACCGTAACCCCGTTTCCCACCACGGCCGAACCTCCGCCGTCGCCGAGCTCGCCGTCGACGCAGCTCCGGTGACCATTTGGTCACCCCGGCGAGTCCAACAAGTCCGTAAGGACCCGTAGAGCCCCTCCAGCGCCTCAGCTCCCTCGCCTGCGAGCAGCAACGCCGATCCCGACCGCACCCGAACTCCGGCCGCCGCTCACGAGCTCGCCGTCGTCGGTACCGGCCACCACAGGCACGGCCACCACCACCGTTCGACGCGCGAGAGCAAGGGCTCTCCAACGAGCCCAAGCACGGCCTCGCCCGTGCCCTGTAGCGCGTTTCCGTATCGCGCCGCCATCTCGGGCCTCGCCGGCGTCATGTCGCCGGTGGGTTTGACCTGCTCGACCTGGGGTTTGACCCCCCCAGGGTCACTGACGCGTGGGCCCCGTCGGCCAGGTGGTCAGATTAGTGCTAATCACTGTTAGTTAACCCCCTGACACTGACCAGTGGGCCCCAGCGCCACTAATTCCTAATTAGGATTAAATTAACCCTGTTTAATCCCCCTGTCACTGACGTGTGGACCCCACACGTCAGGTTTGACCCCAGCCAGCCGCAGTTGACCGCTGACGTCATGCTGACATCATGCTGGCGCAATATATATATTTCTGGATTTAAATTAAATCAGGAAATTCCAGAATATTATTTAAACTTCAAAAATTCATAACTTTTATTCTGTAACTCCAAATTAGACAAATTATATATGAAAAATGATCAGAAAAATCCAATCTATCCATCTGTACTATTTTCATGCATGACTAAACAAGTTAAATTGATGTTTTAAGCAGAACAAGGAAAAGCACTTTAAAAGGCCATGTTTGAGTTTGAAATTTGAATCTTTGATTCAAATTTGTTCAAACCCTTCTGGTTTTAGTTGCATTAGCCCAACACACTCATATTGCCATGTCTCATGCATGCATCATATTGTTGCACATTGTTTGGTGATGGTTGTGTATCGGTGTCCTTTGCGACAGGTTCTGCCTCCGAGGAGTACCGTGATTACCCTAACGAAGAACCGTATCAGTGCATCGAACCATCAGGCAAGCAACCAACCATTTGATCATATCGATACAATCCCATGTTCTCGCTCCTGCTCTCTTTTACTGCATTAAGACAACGCGTTTCAAACTGCTGTGTGCTACGGTAGTTGAACCCATTTCCTCTGCATGACCTGTCATTGCCACAGTAACTAGATGAAACCCACTAGCATGTGTAGGAGTTGATTGAGCCATATGTATGTGTTGTTCCTACCTTGCTATGCCTGCTATGCTTAGAGTTGTGTCAGGTCTGGTTCATCTGGGTGATGGGCTAGAGTGAAATGATTATGTCAGTAATAAGAGTGGTGTGGTGAACACGATTTGGTAAAGGTATCGATGAGAGGCCATGTAGGAGTACATGGTGGGTTGTTTCATTGAAGCCGACCTTAAGCACTGAGATCTGTATGTGTGATTTAAGAATCAGCTACTACCATGCATTGGGCCCGAAACCAATGGACCCTCTCGGCTTCTTATTCACCCTAGTTCTCCGTCCAGGAGTTGCAAGTAGTTTCTGGTGTTTGTAGCCTACTGGAGGCCGTGGACAGCGCTGACCGTAGGGGTGGGCTGTGATGCAGTAGGTACGTGGCACGGTGTACCGAATACCCGTTAGGTATCTCGGGAACCCTGTTCACATCGTTCGGGGCCGTATGGGAAACCTCGGCCGGACTCCCTGCGGATGGAACCTGGATAGGCGATAAACCTGGACTGGAGGCTTAGGTGATTAGGTAGGTCGTGGCCGACACCCACTTTGGGCTTCCGCTTGAAGGTTGCCGAGTACATGTCGTGTAAACGACGGTAAGTGGTGAGAGCGTGTATGAAGAAGTACACCCCTGCAGGGTTAACATGATCTATTCGAATAGCCGCGTCCGCGGTAAAGGACTACTTGGTTGCCTATACAGTTCATAGACAAGTAAATGGAAACTACTAAAAGCCTCAAGATCAGTGTGAGTGCCGAGGATGGCTCTTCCGTAGGAAGACGGAGGCGGATCCTCGGTAGTGTATTGAATTGGTGAGTAGTGGACTCGTGTGCGCAAAACCATTTCAAGTTGAAGTATCGTAGGATAGTCTAGCCAAGAGTCAAAGCTGGCTTGCTGCAATAACTCCACCAACCCTTCTTGATAATATGCATGTATGTAGGTTCTGATGTAAGTCTTGCTGAGTACCTTTGTACTCATGTTGCTATAATTTACATTTTTACAGAAGACGCTGCAACCCCTTCTGATGGGTTCTATGTAGACATTGACATCAACGAGTAGGCTAAAGGCCCAGGTGGTGACCCTGAGCTTGTGAAGGACCACGTAGTATAGCTAGGCTTTCCAAGCCTCTTTTATTTTACTAGTTGTCTGTACTCAGACAAGTTACTTCCGCTGCTGGTTTGTATGACTGTATGACTTGAATGCTGGGTCGTGTGACCCGTACCTTGTGTATGTTATGTATGGCTCTCTGAGCCTTAAATAAAGTACTTGTGTCGTAGAGTCATGTTGTGATGCTTCGTTGTATTTGCACATATCGAGCATATTGTGTGTATGATTGAAATGCTTGGTATGTGTGGGATCTGACTACCTAGTTGTTTATCTTTAGTAGCCTCTCTTACCGGGAAATGTCTCCTAGTGTTACCGCTGAGCCATGGTAGCTTGCTACTGCTCTGGAACACTTAGGCTGGCTGGCATGTGTCCTTCTTCGTTCCTGTGTCTGTCCCTTCGGGGAAATGTCACGCTTTGAGTACCGGAGTCCTGTTAGCCCGCTACAGCCCGGTTTACCGGAGTCCTGCTAGCCCAGTGCTACAGCCCGGACCCACTTGCTGATGACCGACACGTTCGAAGCTGGGTCATGGATGCCTGTCCCTGTAAGTCTGTGCCACTTTGGGTTTACGACTAGTCATGTCAGCCCGGGCTCCTTTTCATATGGATGCTAGCGACACTATCATATACGTGAGCCAAAAGGCGCAAACGGTCCCGGGAAAAGGTAAGACGACACCCGTGGGGATGCCGTGCGTGAGGCCGCAAAGTGATATGAGGTGTTACATGCTAGATCGATGTGGCATTGAGTTGTCACACCCTAGCTGGTCATGCATTAGAGTGTGTGCATCATGTTTAATTTTCCATTTAATTTGAATTGGGGATCTGTGAAACGCTCAGAATCATTTTGAAAATGATCCAAATAAAAATTTCTCCAAAAGGGTCCAAGAAAATGCTCATGTGGCTCTCTGAAAATATTGGACAGAGATAAAAATCAAACCAATATTTTTAGGAGCTCATAGGTATTTATTTTGGGCTTTTGGAATTGATGCATAAATATTTGCATTGGAAATATATTAATTATATATATTAATATATGTCCAAATATTATGCCAATTATAAAGGAGCTCTGGAATAATATATCTAGCCCCTGCAAAAATTGGCATAAGTTAAATAAATGATTTAATATATTATTTAAATCAAAACAAATGTCAGAAATTAGAAAACAAAAAAGAAATAACAGGAGGAGCTTACCTGGGCTCCTCCCTGTGCGGCCCAGCCAGCTGGCCGGCCCAGCAAGCCAGCCCAGCCCACCACCACCGTCGTCCTCCTGGCGCCAGTCGGCCAGGCGTGTGGCCGGCGCGCGCGCACGGCCGGAGCGCCACGCCACCAGCTCGTCTGCCTGCCTCCCCCGCCAGCGCGACGCCGCGGCGTTTCTTCTTGGTGCCGCCCCGATCCCCTGGCCTTATCCCTCTCTCTCCCGTGCTGCTCCCTCTCTCTCTCTCACGGCCGAACACCACCGTCGCCGCCGTTCGCCACAGCAGCCGTCTCCGGCCACCCCTCGCTCCCCCGACTAGCTCAGAAGCTCCGCCACGACCCCCTCTTCCTCCCCACCGCTCCACAGCTCTCCGGAAGCCCTGCATCGCCGCCACGTCGCCGTTCCCCTCTTCGGGCTCCGACCATCGTCGCCGTCGAATTCATCGTCTCCAGCGCGTCCCCGAGCCCCCTAACCATCCCTGCAGCTCCGCGGTGAGCCCCCGGATCGTTTCCCCCTTCTCCCCTGGTCTCTCCCGACCTCTAGGCCCTAGCCCCACCTTGGCCGAGAGCTCCACGCCGCCGGCGATGTCGCCGTCGTGGCCACGGTCACCGTAGCACCCAACCGAGCACACTATCGTGCTCTACACCTCACTAGGATCACGCAGCACACACTAACGCCTCCCCAAACCCTCTGCAACATCGATCCCGACCGCACCCGAACTCCGGCCGCCGCAGCCGAGCTCGCCGCCGTCAACTCCGGCCACCCCGAGCCCAACCACCACCACCAATAGTCGCGGCTCAACCTCAGCAACACGTAGATGCCTTCCGCCGTCCATTTGGTTGCCGGAATGGCAAAAAGCACTTTCGCCGCCGTCTCGGACCTCGCCGGCGTCATGTCGCCGGTGGGGTTTGACTTGTCCGACCTGGGGTTTGACCCCCCAGGGTCACTGACGCGTGGGCCCTATCGGCCAGGTGGTTAGATTAGCGCTAACTACTGTTAGTCAACCCCCCCTGACACTGACAGTGGGCCCCAGCGCCACTAATCCCTAATTAGGATTAATTTAAACCTGTTTAACCCCCCCTGTCACTGACGTGTGGCCCCCACACGTCAGGTTTGACTTCAGCCAGCCGCAGTTGACTACTGACGTCATGCTGACGTCATGCTGGCGCAATAATTATATTTCTGGATTTAAATTAAATCAGGAAATTCCAGAATATTATTTAAACTTCAAAAATTCATAACTTTTATTCTGTAACTCCAAATTGGACAAATTATATATGAAAAATGATCAGAAAAATCCAATCTATCCATCTGTACTATTTTCATGCATGATCAAACAAGTTAAATTGATGTTTTAAGCAGAACAAGGAAAAGCACTTAAAAGGGCCATGTTTGAGTTTGAAATTTGAATCTTTGATTCAAATTTGTTCAAACCCTTCTGGTTTTAGTTGCATTAGCCCAACACACTCATATTGCCATGTTTCATGCATGCATCATATTGTTGCACATTGTTTGGTGATGCTTGTGTATCGATGTCCTTTGCGACAGGTTCTGCCCCCGAGGAATACCGTGATTACCCTAACGAAGAACCATATCAGTGCATCGAACCATCAGGCAAGCAACCAACCATTTGATCATATCGATACAATCCCATGTTCTCGCTCCTGCTCTCTTTTACTGCATTAAGACAACGCGATTCAAACTGCTGTGTGCTACGGTAGTTGAACCCATTTCCTCTGCATGACCTGTCATTGCCACAGTAACTAGATGAAACCCACTAGCATGTGTAGGAGTTGCTTGAGCCATATGTATGTGTTGTTCCTACCTTGCTATGCCTGCTATGCTTAGAGTCGTGTCAGGTCTGGTTCATCTGGGTGATGGGCTAGAGTGAAATGTTATGTCGGTAATGAGAGTGGTGTGGTGAACACGATTTGGTAAAGGTATCGATGAGAGGCCATGTAGGAGTACATGGTGGGTTGTTTCATTGAAGCCGACCTTAAGCACTGAGATCTGTATGTGTGATTTAAGAATCAGCTACTACCATGCATTGGGCCCGAAACCAATGGACCCTCTCGGCTTCTTATTCACCCTAGTTCTCCGTCCAGGAGTTGCAAGTAGTTTCTGGTGTTTGTAGCCTACTGGAGGCCGTGGACAGCGCTGACCGTAGGGGTGGGCTGTGATGCAGTAGGTACGTGGCACGGTGTACCGAATACCCGTTAGGTATCTCGGGAACCCTGTTCACATCGTTCGGGGCCGTATGGGAAACCTCGGCCGGACTCCCTGCGGATGGAACCTGGATAGGCGATAAACCTGGACTGGAGGCTTAGGTGATTAGGTAGGTCGTGGCCGACACCCACTTTGGGCTTCCGCTTGAAGGTTGCCGAGTACATGTCGTGTAAACGACGGTAAGTGGTGAGAGCGTGTATGAAGAAGTACACCCCTGCAGGGTTAACATGATCTATTCGAATAGCCGCGTCCGCGGTAAAGGACTACTTGGTTGCCTATACAGTTCATAGACAAGTAAATGGAAACTACTAAAAGCCTCAAGATCAGTGTGAGTGCCGAGGATGGCTCTTCCGTAGGAAGACGGAGGCGGATCCTCGGTAGTGTATTGAATTGGTGAGTAGTGGACTCGTGTGCGCAAAACCATTTCAAGTTGAAGTATCGTAGGATAGTCTAGCCAAGAGTCAAAGCTGGCTTGCTGCAATAACTCCACCAACCCTTCTTGATAATATGCATGTATGTAGGTTCTGATGTAAGTCTTGCTGAGTACCTTTGTACTCATGTTGCTATAATTTACATTTTTACAGAAGACGCTGCAACCCCTTCTGATGGGTTCTATGTAGACATTGACATCAACGAGTAGGCTAAAGGCCCAGGTGGTGACCCTGAGCTTGTGAAGGACCACGTAGTATAGCTAGGCTTTCCAAGCCTCTTTTATTTTACTAGTTGTCTGTACTCAGACAAGTTACTTCCGCTGCTGGTTTGTATGACTGTATGACTTGAATGCTGGGTCGTGTGACCCGTACCTTGTGTATGTTATGTATGGCTCTCTGAGCCTTAAATAAAGTACTTGTGTCGTAGAGTCATGTTGTGATGCTTCGTTGTATTTGCACATATCGAGCATATTGTGTGTATGATTGAAATGCTTGGTATGTGTGGGATCTGACTACCTAGTTGTTCATCTTTAGTAGCCTCTCTTACCGGGAAATGTCTCCTAGTGTTACCGCTGAGCCATGGTAGCTTGCTACTGCTCTGGAACACTTAGGCTGGCCGGCATGTGTCCTTCTTCGTTCCTGTGTCTGTCCCTTCGGGGAAATGTCACGCTTTGAGTACCGGAGTCCTGTTAGCCCGCTACAGCCCGGTTTACCGGAGTCCTGCTAGCCCAGTGCTACAGCCCGGACCCACTTGCTGATGACCGACACGTTCGAAGCTGGGTCATGGATGCCTGTCCCTGTAAGTCTGTGCCACTTTGGGTTTACGACTAGTCATGTCAGCCCGGGCTCCTTATCATATGGATGCTAGCGACACTATCATATACGTGAGCCAAAAGGCGCAAACGGTCCCGGGCAAAGGTAAGGCGACACCCGTGGGGATACCGTGCGTGAGGCCGCAAAGTGATATGAGGTGTTACCGGCTAGATCGATGTGACATCGAGTCGGGGTCCTGACATTTTCCTTATTGATTAATTGCATCCATGCATTGTAATTTGAATACTAAATTGTTTTATATTTCTTCTGTATTAATTAGTAAAGTAAAAGCTATGGCGGACAATACCGGCAGAGGGAGAGAAGAGGAATTGTTCGACATCATACGCAGCCCTCATAGGCTAGATGATCTGAATGAATATGATGGCTCCCAATATTTGAACAATACCGTAGAGGGTGATGAAAAGATATTCGATCTCGACGACCGAGCTGATGAAGTCATGAACTATGATTATGATGACACAGACAATGTTAGTGATGACATAGACAATGCTGATCTTCAAATAACAAAGACTTTCGGCGAGGTATATATTTATATAAGCATGCATCCTGGTGATCATCACATGTTTTTTATTGAAGATATATTAACGAATCGATCTTTCTTCTTTCAGCCCACCGGATCGAGAAAATCTGCTTCTACAGACAGCAAGACAATGCGAGGCCCGGGCAGATTGTTGAAGGATGGTGTAAAGTACCACATCGAATCGACCAAACTTAGTGGTGAACCCCTCATGCCTAAGAACGTTGCGGACAAGTGGACTCGTCAGTGCGGAGTTCTTGTGAAGGACAAACTCCCGATCTTCATTCAAGAATGGAAAGAGCCAAAGACTAAACGTCTAGGTGTTACTTGGGTCGATGACAGAGCCAAAAAAGACCTGGTGAAATCTCTGATGGAACATTTCACCCTACCAAATCATTTCACTAAAGCAGATGTGGAGAAAGTCAAGGCCGCTGCTCTTAAGAAGATGGCAATTGCATTCAACACCCAAAAGAAAACTGTATGGGCCAACTACCTCACTAATGAAAGGAAGACTCCAGATTTCAAGGGAACACTGGAGAAGCAAAGAGAACACTGGGACGATTTCGTGACCTTCAAGGATTCAGAATTATCTAAGGAACGGTCGATGAAAAACAAGGCAAATGCCGCAAGAAAGACGCAGTTCCATAGGCTGGGTCCAGGTGACTACGCGGTGGGATTGCATAAGTGGGATAAGTCTGAGCAAGAGATGGAGGGTGCAGGGGTCACTCCGATTACTAGGAGCTGGGCCCCCAGGTGCAGAACTTGGTTCTATCCGCATGGGGGGCGTTGGACCCGAAGACAGGCCTGGTTTCGAAGAAGGCAAATCTAAAAGGAGCCGAACAAAAGATACTTGACGCAATAGAAGAAGCTCGAGCGGGGGTGTTCACGCCCAACAGAGAGAACGACGAGCTTACGCGCGCCCTGGGACATCCTGAACACCCGGGAAGAACACGAGGCATGGGCGTTATTCCCTGGTATGAGGGCTTTTCAGACTGGAATGACGACTACAGGTCCCGTGCAAGAAAGAAGATGGGGGAGGAGAAGAAGAGGAAGCTGGAGGAGGAGCAGAGGAAGCAGGACGCAGAACGCCTTCAAGGCCTAGAAGGAAGGCACGCGGATCTAGCACTCAAAATTCCAGCAGCAGCAGCAGATCGACTCACTTAGCCAGGAAAGGGGGTCTCAGCAGCGGCAGCAGCAAGCGGATGATCGTCCAGCATTGGATAGCACCGTCCCATCCATGCCGAGAAGCAGCATTGATTCTACCCGGGCGACACACTGCTGGATACATACCCTGTGGATGACATCATAGAGAACACTAACTGTGAGCTACACTCCAAAATGAAGAACATATCCATGAAGGTGGCGGACGGCATTGCTTTTCCAGTGACCCCCGAAGCAACCTACCATTGCGTCCCGATTACAGAGGGCTATGCTCGTGCCATGGTTGATGAAGTGGTGGACCCATATTCGGGGCTAACGCTTGACATTCCTGGAGGTGAAGACGAGCGCACACTGGGAGAGGCCATACATCGTATCATCCTATGTAGAAAGGATTGCATCATCTTTCGAAGTCCATCGACACCGCGTCGTCTGCCGACTCCTCGAAGTCCGCCACCGAGTCAGCAGACTCCCGCTCCTCCAAGTCCACGAACGCGTGAGACAACTCCTCCTTCAAGTCCGCCACCTCCTCCGCCGGTTTCAAGTCCGGCACCGTGTCAGGCGACACCTCCTGCTTCAAGTCCGGCACATCGTCAGGCCACTTCTCCTGGTCCAACTCCACGTCAGCCGTCTCCGCCGTCTGAGCAATCGCAGAAGAGACATGTCGCAGCTTTGGTGCGTAGCGGTACGAGTCGAGGTAGTTCAGGAAGTACAGGCGGAGACAAGCGATATAAATATGGTCCAAGCCTCGCTCTTCTTCCTCAGAGGCCTTACGACATGACCGAGGAGCAAAATGCAGCCATAGTGCAAGCCCAAGTGGACGCCCATTTTGGACCGAAACCGGCACCGCCGCCAAAGGAGAAAGTGCCTCAGAAAACGATTAACCACTTCATTCATATGGCTAGAGCACCAGCTCCCAAGCCTGTTGACTCAGACTATGAGCGTCAAATCAAGAAGCTACATCAAGCACGGCTACAGAAGGAAGCGAGCTCGAGCTCGAGCCAACAAGCAGCTGGCAAAAATTGCGGGAAAACCGTTCCCCATCTTGGAGAACAGGCGGCGCAAGCGATCCCCCCGCTTGTTGTGCCAACAACACATGAGAGGAGTATGCGTGCCAAATATTATTGTGGGCAAACCGTTAGCGTTCCCCAGCAGGGCGATGTGGTAATAACGCAGGAGCATATCATGCAGGCTGAAATGCTCAAGATCTCTGTTGGACAACTCCTCGAAATCGAGCCCATGTCTCCGCTTAAAGAATCGTAAATAAAATGGAAATATGCCTGGGGCCAACCTTTGGTCCATCCAGACAAGGTCAAGGACCTCCCAACGAGAATATATTAATTGCATCAATGGTACATGAACATGACCAAGATTTCCAATCGAGTGTCCCTCATGGTGAATGTCAAGAAGGAGCATTATTACCATGAGAAAGCTCTGTCCATTGAGTATACAGAACTTTTTCAGTTATACAATCAAGACGCACTCGACAAGTCTATCGTCAGTTGCTATTGTATGTAAGTGATTTCTTTCTGTAATTTAAGTCTCAAGCTAATTATGTAGTGATAATTTTGATCAATCGTTACATGTAATTATCCTCACTATATTCTTTTCTGTGGTATTCTATGCAGGATGAAGATGTATGAAATGAAAAAATCTAGACGCTATGGCATTGGGTTCATTGACCCAAATACCATTAATGAGGACATATGGAAGTTTCCATTTTATCAAGCAGGTGTAGAGGAAAGCATGGTAGAGTTCTTGAAGCGCCTCAATAGCAATGAAGATATACTACTTCCTTACAACTTCCCGTGAGTCACACTGTCTTGTACTACAAATTCTGTTTTTGCTTACTAGCTATCTAGATGTTAATAATTAAGTGTATACGGTTTACAGTAGTTGATTAATTTTATGCACATGCCTGCTTATTTAAGACATGCAAACGTGTGCGCATGCAGTTGGCACTGGGTCTTGATAGACATTAAAGTTGAGGAAGGAAAAGTTTAATTACTGGACTCACTAACTAAAGAAGAAAGTGACTTCACCATCGTGAAGGGGATAGTCAACAAGTAATTTCAATCATTATTAACTATATATATCTCGGCCTATTATTAGTTCGTCATTTCCTGATATGAACTATTTAATAATCCCTTTATTAATTTTATTTGCCGGCGGGCACGGCATGGGCAAAGTTCATCAAGGTGACTCCAGGCGAATGGAAAAAAAGTTGTTTTGGCATCGACCAAAGGTAAGTAATTAAGTAGTATTAGCTAGCTACCATCTCTTTAATTCTTGTTTCAATATCATTAATTAATTTCCATGCTTAATCATTATCTGATTCATTTCCATTCTCGTAAAGGCCCTGAAGCAGGCGCCGGGGAATAATATGTGTGCATTCTACGTTTGCGAGAACATTCGCATGATGACGTCCGAAAGGTGCAGATCTGATAGACAGGACTGGGTACGTTTGTCAGAACACTATTCACACCATTATCGATATCTAGTCACACACCTAACACACATGCATATTGATCTCCTTCTTAACAGTTCAGAGAGGTGCGGGATAAGCTCCTACCATCGGACCGCATACTAGCACTTCAAGAGGAAATAGGCAGATTTTTGCTCGACCAGGTCGTAAATCCCAAAGGAGAATATGTCACGCCCAATATGCGACCCTATCCAAAAGGAACTCGACGGTCCCACCAAGGATAGACCCGCATATTGAAACGCTTTTGCAAGGTGGATATCATTACATCAACATTACATAATAGATGGGGATACATACATAAGGCATACAATGCCACACGAATACAACATCACAATACATCAGAGCATCATCCGACTACGGACGGAACACAAACAGAAACTCAAACGACATCCACCCTGCTAGCCTAGGCTGCCGACCTGGAACCTATCCCCTGATCGAAGAAGAAGCAGACGAAGAACTCAACGCAAGCAAGCATCGCTCTCGCGTCATGATCATCGAATAACCTGTACCTGCAACTGTTGTTGTAGTAATCTGTGAGCCACGAGGACTCAGCAATCCCATTACCATGGGTATCAAGACTAGCAAAGCTTAAAGGGAAAGGAAGGGGTAAAGTGGTGAGGCTGCAGCAGCGACTAAGCATATATGGTGGCTAACATATGCAAATAAGAGCGAGAAGAGAGCAAGAGGAACGGTCGTCAACTAGTAATGATCAAGAAGTGATCCTGAACTCCTAATTACGTCAAACATAACTCAGAAACCGTGTTCACTTCCCGGACTCCGCCGAGAAGAGACCATCACGGCTACACACGTGGTTGATGCGTTTTAATTCGGATCTGGTGTCAAGTTGTCTACAACCGGACATTAACAAATTCCCATCTGCCTATAACCGCAGGCACGGCTTTCGAAAGATTATACCCTGCAGGGGTGTCCCAACTTAGCCCATGACAAGCTCTCGCGATGAACGAAGGAATATACCTTCTCCCAGGTAGACCCGATCAAACTCGGAATCCCGGTTTACAAGACATTTCGACAATGGTAAAACAAGACCAGCAAAGCCACCCGGATGTGCCGACAAATCCCGATAGGAGCTGCACATATCTCGTTCTCAGGGCACACCGGATAAGCGAAGCATACAGGAACCGATGTAATCCAAGTTGCCAAGGAATGGTCCCGCACGGTGCTCTAGTTTGGACCAACACTCGGAGGAGCACTGGCCCGGGGGGGTAAATAAAGATGACCCTCGGGCTCCAGAAACCCAAGGGAAAAAGGGCTAGGTGAGGCAAATGGTAAAACCAAGGTTGGGCCTTGCTGGAGGAGTTTTATTCAAAGCGAACCATCAAGGGGGTCCCATAAATCACCCGACCGCGTAAGGAACGCAAAATCCGGGAACATAACACCGGTATGACGGAAACTAGGGTGGCAAGAGTGGAAAAAAACACCAGACAAAAGGCCAAGTCTTCCACCCTTTACCAAGTATATAGATGCATTAATAATATAAGAGATACTGTGATATCCCAACCAAAATCCTGTCCACCATGGTGAAATCTTCAACTTCACCTGCAGCTAGCAACGCTATAAGAGGGCTGAGCAAAGCGGTAACATAGCCAATCAATGGTTTGCATAGGTAAGGTGTCAAAGGTTAGAGGTTCATGGCAACAAGGGATGGCTCGATAAACAGATGATAGGTAGCGCAGCAAAGCGATAGAACGAAGCAACTAGCATAGCAATGATAGTAGTGAGACCCAGGGTAGCGGTCATCTTGCCTGAAATCCCGCAAGGAAGAAGAACGAGTCCATGAAGAAGACGAACGGGAGCAGTCGAACGAATCCTCACAATCGCAACATTACCGGAACTAAGAAGCAACACCGGAAAGAAACAAACAACACGGTAAACACACAAGCATAATCATGGCATGATGCACAATCAAGTATGATGCATGTCCGGTTTAAAGAGGCATGGCATGGCAAACTGCAACACACAATACTACAAATTAAGTGAAGATCAATATGCAACGAGTTGCATATTGACGAAACACCACATTCAAGTTATATAGTTCGCTCTCGTTTAGGTACACAACAATATTAAATGTTGTTAAACATGGCAAGAGGTGAAACATAATGAAACTACATATCTAGGCAAGTTTAAATGAGGCCGAAAGTTACAAACAACACTTCCGGAAAATCCTCATGTGCATATTTTAGATTTGGTACTGTTCTGCCTATTACATAATTTTAGAGTTGTTAAACAGTAAAACAAAGTGCACCATGATAAACTAGGAATTTTTCCACCCCATTTACATATAAAGTTTATTTAAAATGGAGCTACGGTTATTTAGTTATGAAATAAATCATTTAAACATGGCATATTAGCAAATTTAAACAAACAGCAAGTTAAACATATTAAACATGGATGAAAGTGGCATATTATTAATCTACACAATTTTCTGAGCATTTTACCTATATAAATTATTTTAATCCGATGCACAGTTTGTGAGATATTAAATGCATGAACAACAAGGGGTTTTCTGCAAAACTGTAATTCACCGGAATAATAGACAAATCGCAGAGACTGGAAAAAAAACACTACTGGGCTGAAACCGCTGGCCCAACAGGAACAGCCGCTGGGGGAGGCAGCTCACCATGGGCCTTGGCCCGGTCGGTGGAGTGGGGGCGGCTGGACCTGGCTGGCTTCGGCTGGGCCTGGGGCTGGCTGCGGCTGGGCCTGGGGAGGCCCACGCGGGGCGCGACGGGGAGGCGAGGGTGTCGTCCTCGCCCGACGAGGACGAGCGGAGGCGGCGCCGGCAGCGAGTGCCAGGAGGAGGCCGGGGCGCGAGGAGAGGACAGGGACGGGCGGATCCGGGCGGATCCGGCCCCGGGGACCCCATTCCCGACGGCGGCGGCAGCGTCTGCAGAGAACGGCGGTGCGAGATCCGGCAGCGAGTGCCAAGGCATTCCTGCAGGGAGAAGAGAGAGAACGAGGTCAGAGAGAGATAGAGGAAACCGGACGGGGGCGGCGGCTGCGGGTCCGGTGACCTGACCTGCACCGGCAGCTCGCCGGTCGGTGGCGGGGCTGGACGGGGAAAGGAGCTCCGGTGAAGGCCTCGGAGAGCCAAGGTGATGAGGCGACGCTCAGGCACGGGAGGCGCGCGGGCTGGCGGGGCCCGTTCGGCCCGGCGGCGGGCCGCGGATGGGCCTCGCGGCGGCGCGGGGAGAACAGGGGGACGTGGCCAGGCCACATGGCGGGTGCCGATTGGCCCTGGCGGAGGCTTGTGGCGGCGCTGCCCACTGGGGTGGCGCCACATGGCGGCAGCGAGGTGGAGGCGCGGGAGGAGGCTGGCGGCACGCGGGTTTCGAGGAGGGGGGATTGGGTGCTGCCAAAAATGGAAGGGTGGCTTCCTTTTATAGGAAAAGGAGGCTAGGGTTGGGGGTTTTGCTCCGTTTCGGAGACGTTCGATCGCCATCGGACGGTCTGGAGCGGAGGGGGGTACGTAGGTGGGTCTAGTGGGCTGTGAAGAGGGCCTCGGCTGAGAAGAGAGGGGAAGAAGTGCGACCCGCACGGTTTCGGAGACCGAAAACATCCGACGAAGGTACCGACAGCGGTACCGCTATATGTCTAACGGTTGGGCAGTCAAACGGACTCCGAATGCGATGAAATTTGGCAGGCGGCCTGTCTACACTATAATAAGACCGCATGACAAGTTTCATCCCATTCTGAGAACATTTTTATGCCACTTATAAATAATATTTCGGAGGTGCCGCGGGCGCGTGTGAGAGTGTCGGGGCTCGGAATGGACAACGGAGAGAACCGGCGGGACCCGAACGGATGCAAGTTTTATGAAAACGATGCCGATGCAATGCGAATGATGACATGAGATGAGATGCATAACAAGAACAAAATGCAAAACAACAGACAAAAACCCAACCACGGAGGAAATAAAAATCACATAGCCGGAAATGGCAAGAGTCGGAGTTACGAATATGGAAAGTTGTATCCGGGGCGCTACAACACTCCACCACTACGAGAGGATCTCGTCCCGAGATCTAGGATGGCACCGGAGGGAAAAGGAAGAGGAAGATAAGAGGTAAACTAAGTTGCTTCTTCGACCAATGAGTGAAACCACGAACCTGGAGACGTTGAGCAATTAGAGATGAACGAGATCGCAAACAATCCATTAGAAAAGAGGAACGAGGAACATTATGAGAACCTTGAAGGTTGCAAAGACATGAATCAAAAGTTTAATGGACAAGATAGAATTCGAAACCACTCCGGTTAAAACAAGATGAGAGATGAAGATTTCGGGCAGCACTCCGGTTGAACATGGAAGGAATAGAACATGAACTTGAGAAGATGGGAAGATACTTGATGAAATCAACAACACACTGCCTCCGGAACTATTGGAAGAATGGCATAATGGGTGGGAAGGATTTCAGACAGCACTCAGGTTGGAAAGAGAGGCAAAACTTGATAAGATGAAAGAACTTGAAGAGATGACACAACACTCTGGTTAAATGGATAAGCACAAAAATAACATGATCCTCACAATTCGAGATGATGAGTGAAGAGCACAACATCACAATGCCTCTGGAACGAAAGAATAGCAGTTAGATTGTTGGGATAAAGGGACGGAGAAGAAAATGAAATCTTCTGCCACAAATGAACTTGGAAAACATCCTTGCAAGGAAGAATTGAACGGAGTTGTTGGAAAATCAACAATGAAAAGCACAAGCTTATTATGGGCTTATGGCAATGGGCTTATGGCAAACATCTCAAAATGATGAGGTGTCAACCAGCCACTAACTGAAACAATTGCTTGCTTGAGATCAGCGAAGAGATGAAAACCGCTTTCGCCGAGAGGATAGGAGAAAACTTGGATCATTGATAGTCACCACAATGAGAAACATTCCTTAGGGAAGGCTTTAGGTGAAAACTAACCCAAGATAACTCCAACAAAGAGATTGATTGGTCGAAAAGATATCTTGAACAAAGAGAAAATGATGGATTTAATTAACTCATTCCTGAGAACTTGTGAATCATGAAGCACGAGGAGAAATTGCCAAGGATGACATAACACCATCTCAAAAGATAAGGTAGAAAGGATTGCACTTCGGAATGCAAGATGAAGAATGCTTGAACTCCTCAGAAAAACATGTGTTGAGCACCATGTTTATTTTGAAGTATGGCTTGACGGATCATAACTTCAAGAGAAATCTTGAAGAATAAAACGAGAATGAAAGGAATCCTTGATGAACCTCCATGGAGAGCCTCCATGAAGAACTCCGGTAATAAAAGGATGATAGAAAGAAAGAGAAGTTGAAAACACAAGGTGAAGCCTTGCGATGATTTAGATGGAGCTTTGCGATGATATAGCCGAGAGAACTTGGAACTCCAGAAAGAAAAGATGATCACTGGAACCAAGAATTACTTCATCATGAACAATCTCCGGAAGAAAAGAATTGAATCACCTCGAGAAAATAAGAATAAGATTTATTGTATGCTTATCCTTCATCAAATTAAATTGATGCCAAGCAATGGATTTGGCATACTACTTATTCCCGTAGAAAGGATTAAGAGAGATATAGCGCAAACTTGAGGAGGTATTGATGGAACCACCAGTGGGATTTGGAAACAACGAATGAATTGATATGATAACAAAGGAAGTGAAATCTTGAACGAACCGCCGTAAAAATTGAAAATGAAAGTAGCAAAGGCACAATTCACCAGGAAGAATTGGAAAACGAATGAAGATACTTGAGGGGATTTAGATACATGAGAACGAACAGATCATGAACTGATTAGAGGGTATTTGAACGATTCACCGGTAAGATTTGGAGAACGATAGCTACACGCTGAGAACGAAGAATTATGACATGATGGCCTTCGGAGGAAAAAATGGAAACAACTCATGAAATGCTCCGGGTGGGTGAAAAGAATTCTCACAATCGAAAACAATTATGAGAGGATGGCATCAAGGTTGAGCTACACATCTTTGGAAGAACGGGTACGGGTTTAAGAGGAACTCTTCTTCGATCTTCAAATGATGACGAGAAACACCACCACAAATGTTAAGACACTCCGGGGGAACGAAAAGCAAAGAGGTAGAGACCACAATGAAAATGATTTGAAATTGATCTTGGAAACGATCTGACTGATGAAATTCATTCTTATGTCAAACTTGGAAAAGAATTTGGGAATATCTCCAGGAAAATTAGAAGAGTTAGGTAAGATCCTGGGAAAAGACCTGTGGGTTAGGGCCCACTCAAAATAGAACACCATTGGAAATGATTTTAAAAAGAGATTGCATCGGTTGAATTAAATAGCTTGAATGAGATAACAATCTCCAAATAGCTTGAACGGATTAAGAATGGAAACATAAATTTTCTGAGATATCTTCAACACTCTAGAACAAATGAATAGCAAGAGGTGAGTGATTGGGAGGTGCACCGGCATGAGAAAGCATTTGACACGAGGAAAGGAATATGATCAACACTAAAAGCTTGGAATTAATCCACCGGACAAGAAACAACAATGAAGGACGATGAACTTGAAACTCATGAGCATCTTCACAAGGGATCACCGGATCAGAACATTGATTGACAAGAATGAAGAGACTTCACATGAGTAAATGGATACTTAATTAAAATATATGAGTCCTTGTAGAAAAGGGTGGGAGGGCGGGGAAAACAAAGACAACTTGGAATGGATGAAACAAACACCGGTGAGAAAACTTAGAGTTGATCTTGCGGATGTTGAAAATGATCGGAACCATTTGAAGAGAAGCACACCGGTTGAAAAAGAATTAACATGACGACCTCGATGATCAAGAAGGATTAGTATTAACATAGCAATATGAGAACACCGTTTAGGAAAGGTTTGGATTCAACATTTGACTTCGAAGCAACTCGAATACCACAAATAAAACAAAACAAAGGATTTGGCTTGCAGAATAAGCCAGAGCAAATACATATGATAGAGATTTACCCAATCCCATATCATGCATCTGTCGGAAAGATATTCTAGGAGCTACTGGAATTCCCACCTATAAAACTCCCGAAACTTTCTGGTTATGCAATCTGGTGTCGGGGATATAGGGGAAGCAATATATATCTCACCCAAAACTAACAATTCCTACATCCAGCTGTATCCATCCGTTAACACATAACCAAGAAACCTTTAGAAATCGTGTACCTCAACCTTCGAAAAGCATCCGTTATACGAGTTATGGCAATACTCCCGAACTCCCCAGTACTGGGTGACGTCGAGGTTATCTCACCAACAACTGCATAAAAGAGATTTTCGATGTCGGCAAAACTCAGGTATTCCAGAACTGCAATGATAAAATTGTGACGACAACACCTCAGAGCTCGACTCCCCGGGTCAAAGCCACATAAATAGACAGGAGGCACCAAGAACAATGTTCTCGTCACAAAACCATCGGAACGATTCCAAGATACCCGCATGATCCTAAAGAAATTTAGTGAAATTTGAGGAGAGGAAAGACAAAACATCTACGTCAGGAGACCTCACCAGAGCGACGAAGGGGACTGAGGAGTAAAAAGAATTCTACTCTCCGATATATATAATCCTGAGACTCAAAATAGTTTTCTTCTAGACTCAACAACGGCCGGCAATCCAGGGGGATCCTATGGTCGGTCGAGGCTCTGATACCAACTTGTCACGCCCAATATGCGACCCTATCCAAAAGGAACTCGACGGTCCCACCAAGGATAGACCCGCATATTGAAACGCTTTTGCAAGGTGGATATCATTACATCAACATTACATAATAGATGGGGATACATACATAAGGCATACAATGCCACACGAATACAACATCACAATACATCAGAGCATCATCCGACTACGGATGGAACACAAATAGAAACTCAAACGACATCCACCCTGCTAGCCCAGGCTGCCGACCTGGAACCTATCCCCTGATCGAAGAAGAAGCAGACAAAGAACTCAACGCAAGCAAGCATCGCTCTTGCGTCATGATCATCGAATAACCTGTACCTGCAACTGTTGTTGTAGTAATCTGTGAGCCACGAGGACTCAGCAATCCCATTACCATGGGTATCAAGACTAGCAAAGCTTAAAGGGAAAGGAAGGGGTAAAGTGGTGAGGCTGCAGCAGCGACTAAGCATATATGGTGGCTAACATATGCAAATAAGAGCGAGAAGAGAGCAAGAGGAACGGTCGTCAACTAGTAATGATCAAGAAGTGATCATGAACTCCTACTTACGTCAAACATAACTCAGAAACCGTGTTCACTTCCCGGACTCCACCGAGAAGAGACCATCACGGCTACACACGCGGTTGATGCGTTTTAATTCGGATCTGGTGTCAAGTTGTCTACAACCGGACATTAACAAATTCCCATCTGCCTATAACCGCAGGCACGGCTTTCGAAAGATTATACCCTGCAGGGGTGTCCCAACTTAGCCCATGAAAAGCTCTCGCGATCAACGAAGGAATAGACCCGATCATATTTCGAAAGCCGATCAGACTCGGAATCCCGGTTTACAAGAAATTTTGACAATGGTAAAACAAGACCAGCAAAGCCGCCTGGATGTGCCGACAAATCCCGATAGGAGCTGCACATATCTCGTTCTCAGGGCACACCGGATAAGCGAAGCGTACAGGAACCAACGTAATCCAAGTTGCCAAGGAATGGTCCCGCACGGTGCTCTAGTTTGGACCAACACTTGGAGGAGCACTGGCCTGGGGGGGGGTAAATAAAGATGACCCTCGGGCTCCGGAAACCCAAGGGAAAAAGGGCTAGGTGAGGCAAATGGTAAAACCAAGGTTGGGCCTTGCTGGAGGAGTTTTATTCAAAGCGAACTGTCAAGGGGGTCCCATAAATCACCTGACCGCGTAAGGAACGCAAAATCCGGTAACATAACACCGGTATGACGGAAACTAGGGTGGCAAGAGTGGAACAAAACACCAGGCAAAAGGCCAAGTCTTCCACCCTTTACCAAGTATATAGATGCATTAATAATATAAGAGATACTGTGATATCGCAACCAAAATCCTGTCCACCATGGAGAAATCTTCAACTTCACCTGCAGCTAGCAACGCTATAAGAGGGCTGAGCAAAGCGGTGACATAGCCAATCAATGGTTTGCATAGGTAAGGTGTCAAAGGTTAGAGGTTCATGGCAACAAGGGATGGCTCGATAAACAGATGATAGGTAGCGCAGCAAAGCGATAGAACGAAGCAACTAGCATAGCAATGATAGTAGTGAGACCCAGGGTAGCGGTCATCTTGCCTGAAATCCCGCAAGGAAGAAGAACGAGTCCATGAAGAAGACGAACGGGAGCAGTCGAACGAATCCTCACAATCGCAACATTACCGGAACTAAGAAGCAACACCGGAAAGAAACAAACAACACGGTAAACACACAAGCATAATCATGGCATGATGCACAATCAAGTATGATGCATGTCCGGTTTAAAGAGGCATGGCATGGCAAACTGCAACACACAATACTACAAATTAAGTGAAGATCAATATGCAACGAGTTGCATATTGACGAAACACCACATTCAAGTTATATAGTTCGCTCTCGTTTAGGTACACAACAATATTAAATGTTGTTAAACATGGCAAGAGGTGAAACATAATGAAACTACATATCTAGGCAAGTTTAAATGAGGCCGGAAGTTACAAACAACAATTCCGGAAAATCCTCATGTGCATATTTTAGATTTGGTACTGTTCTGCCTATTACATAATTTTAGAGTTGTTAAACAGTAAAACAGAGTATACCATGATAAAATAGGAATTTTTCCACCCCATTTACATATAAAGTTTATTTAAAATGGAGCTACGGTTATTTAGTTATGAAATAAATCATTTAAACATGGCATATTAGCAAATTTATACAAACAGCAAGTTAAACATATTAAACATGGATGAAACTGGCATATTATTAATCTACACAATTTTCTGAGCATTTTACATATATAAATTATTTTAATCCGATGCACAGTTTGTGAGATACTAAATGCATGAACAACAGGGGGTTTTCTGCAAAACTGTAATTCACCGGAATAATAGACAAATCGCAGAGACAGGAAAAAAAACACTACTGGGCTGAAACCGCTGGTCCAAAAGGAACAGGCGCTGGGGGAGGCAGCTCACCATGGGCCTTGGCCCGGTCGGTGGAGTGGGGGCGGCTCGACCTGGCTGGCTTCGGCTGGGCCTGGGGCTGGCTGCGGCTGGGCCTGGGGAGGCCCACGCGGGGCGCGACGGGGAGGCGAGGGAGTCGTCCTCGCCCGACGAGGACGAGCGGAGGCGGTGCCGGCGGCGAGCGCCAGGAGGAGGCCGGGGCGCGAGGAGAGGACAGGGACGGGCGGATCCGGCCCCGGGGACCCCATTCCCGGCAGAGAACGGCGGTGCGAGATCTGGCAGCGAGCGCAAAGGCATTCCTGCGGGGAGAAGAGAGAGAACAAGGTCAGAGAGAGATAGAGGAGGAAACCGGACGGGGCGGCGGCTGCGGGTCCGGCGACCTGACCTGCACCGGCAGCTCGCCGGCCGGTGGCGGGGCTGGACGGGGAGAGGAGCTCCGGCGAAGGCCTCGAAGAGCCAAGGTGACGAGGCGACGCTCAGGCATGGGAGGCGCGCGGGCTGGCGGGGCCCGTTCGGCCCGGCGGCGGGCCACGGATGGGCCTCGCGGCGGCGCGGGGAGAACAGGGGGACGTGGCCAGGCCACATGGCGGGTGCCGATTGGCCCTGGCGGAGGCTGGCGGCGGCGCTGCCCACTGGGGTGGCGCCACATGGCGGCAGTGAGGTGGAGGCGCGGGAGGAGGCTGGCGGCGCGCGGGTTTCGAGGAGGGGGGATTGGCTGCTGCCAAAAATGGAAGGGTGGCTTCCTTTTATAGGAAAAGGAGGCTAGGGTTGGGGGTTTTGCTCCATTTCGGAGACGTTCGATCGCCATCGGACGGTCCGGGGCGGAGGGGGGTACGTAGGTGGGTCTAGTGGGCTGTGAAGAGGGCCTCGGCTGAGAAGAGAGGGGAAGAAGTGCGACCCGCACGGTTTCGGAGACCGAAAACATCCGACGAAGGTACCGACAGCGGTACCGCTATATGTCTAATGGTTGGGCAGTCAAACGGACTCCGAATGCGACGAAATTTGGCAGGCGGCCTGTCTACACTATAATAAGACCGCATGACAAGTTTCATCCCATTCCGAGAACATTTTTATGCCACTTATAAATAATATTTTGGAGGTGCCGCGGGCGCGTGTGAGAGTGTCGGGGCTCGGAATGGACAACGGAGAGAACCGGCGGGACCCAAACGGATGCAGGTTTTGAAAAACATGCGGATGAAATGCAGATGATGACATGAGATGACATGCATAACAAGAACAAAGTGCAAAACAACAGACAAAAACCCAACCACGGAGGAAATAAAAATCACATAGCCGGAAATGGCAAGAGTCGGAGTTACGAATATGGAAAGTTGTATCCGGGGCGTTACAGAATAGTATTACCCGCTATCGCCCCCATGAACCACTTGTCATCATGCTCCGGAGGCACCAAGGAAACATATGTAGGAGAAATTGTATATGTATATACATGTGTATGTGTGAATAATGGTGTTGGTTGTGAGACATTTGATGATATATATAGGGAAAATCCATCCTACCACCCGGTGGTAGTTACCCCACATGTCTCATATACTACCATATGGTACTATATATACTATTTTATTATTTTAAATACGTTCATATACTATATCTAAGCTATTTCAAAGCAAGTTACATGAAAAAATTGCATATGAGCCCATAGTTTTTGTTATATTTGTGAAATACGTACATATTTGTATGTAAAAAAGAGCATACTCAGAAAATGGTACGTACTACCTAAAAATTAGTATATATACTACCTAATCATTGTTATATACTACATACTACACATACATACTTTCGGTTTCGACAGATACTACATACAACATACAAACGCAAGTGGTAGTAACTACCACTGCTTGTAGGAAACATTTGTCCTATATATATATACATATACATATATAGGTAAAATTGTGTCTATCATAGCTTGCCATAGAACTAGTTAAGGCTTGCTAAACATTTAACGGTTTAAAAGTAAGTAAAAAATATGAAATAAATAGGGGAGCCTCACTCTAATATAATAAGATGATCCAACGGTGTGATTATAAAAATATTCATTTATGTGTCCTCAGGGAAAAAGACAAGCATTTCAGCTCGATGCAGGATCAATATATATTGAAACATTTGTTCTTTTTGTCCAGGACACATACAGTCATATTTCTTCAATCCCTCCGTTGGATCATGCTAAATTTTAGGTGTGTTGGATCAGTATTTTTTACAGAATTTTTGAGAACTTTTACACCGTCAAAAACCTTAACTAGTTCTGTGGCAAGCTATTGTAGAAAATCCTACTCCTATATATATATATATATATATATATATATATATATATATATACGTACGAGAAAATCTATTTATATATATGCATAACGTGTACAATTTGTAGTATCACGAAATACCAGCAAACAAAAAAAATGGAATGGAAAGTTAAAAAGAAACACCCAAACATTTAGTATCGGTTGGTGTTACCAACCGGTACTAAAGCCCTATGCGCACCCAGGCCTAGCTCGTGCCATGTGTTCGCACTTTAGCGCCGGTTCATGACGAACTGATACTAAAGGGGGGGGGGCTTTAGTCCCCACTCTTTAGTGCCGGTTGGAGAACCGGCACTAAAGGCCGTTACGAACCGGCACTAAAGGCCGGTTCTGCACTAGTGAGATCGTGTAGTTCATTTGCTAAAGCTTTTGTAATGTCAAGTATCATTTCCTTAGACCAAACGTCACAACATAACTGGGTGGCTATAAAGGTGCACTACAAGTATCTCCGAAAGTGTCTGTTGGGTTGGCACGAATCGAGACTGGGATTTGTCACTCCGTGTGACGGAGAGATATCTCTGGGCTCACTCGGTAATGCTTCATCATAATGAGCTCAATGTGACTAAGTAGTTAGTCACGGGATCATGCATTACGGAACGAGTAAAGTGACTTGCCGGTAACGAGATTGAACGACGTATTGGGATACCGATGATCGAATCTCGGGCAAGTAACGCACTGATTGACAAAGGGAATTGTATACGGGATTGCTTGAATCCTTGACATCGTCGTTCTTCCGATGAGATCATCGTGGAACATGTGGGAGCCAACATGGGTATCCAGATCCCGCTATTGGTTATTGGCCGGAGAGCTGTCTCGGTCATGTCTTCATGATTCCCGAACCTGTAAGGTCTACACACTTAAGGTTCGATGACGCTAGAGTTGTTATGGGAAATAGTATGTGGTTACTGAAGGTTGTTCGGAGTCCCGGATGAGATCCCCGATGTCACGAGGAGTTCCGAAATGGTCCGGAGGTGGAGATTTATATATGGGAAGTCCAGTTTCAGTCACCGGAATTGTTTCGGGGGTTATCGGTATTGTACCGGGACCACCGAAAGGTGTCCGGGGGTCCACCGAGTGGGGCCACCTGCCCCGGGGGACTTGATGGGCAGAATATGGGAGGGACCAGCCCCTAGTGGGCTGGTGCGCCCCTCCCCAAGGGACCAAGACGCCTAGGGTTGGAAACCCTAGGGGAGGGGGCGCCTCCACCTTGCTATGGGGGCAAGTCTCCCCCTCCTGGCCGCCGCCCCCCCTCTACATGGGATCTAGAGGGGCCGGCCCCCTCTCCCTTCACCCTATAAATAGAGCGGGGTGGGAGGGCTGCAACACCTTTGATTTGGCGCAGCCCCTCCCTTCCTCCAACTCTTCCTCCTCCTATGTAGTGCTTGGCGAAGCCCTGCAGTAATACGACAAGCTCCACCACCACCATGTCGTCGTGCTGTCGCAGTTGTCCCTCAACTTCTCCTCTCCCTTTGATGGATAAAGAAGGAGGAGACGTCCCCGGGCTGTACGTGTGTTGAACGCGGAGGCGCCGTCCTTTCGGCGCTAGATCAGATCTTCCGCGATTTGAATCGCCACGAGTACGACTCCATCAACCGCGTTCTAGTAACGCTTCCGCTTAGCGATCTTCAAGGGTATGAAGATGCACTCCCTCTCTCTCTTGTTGCTAGAATCTCGATAGATTGATCTTGGTGATGCATAGAAAATTTTGAATTTCGGCTACGTTCCCCAACACTTTCCACCTCTCTCGATGTATGTGTTTGAGTCTTAGCTCAAGAGATGTTTTAATGTCTCACTCCATGAGTTGATCCTGAGTTCTCGATCTTCGAGGAGATCAATTCATGTAGAGTTTCTCTCTGTCGTCATCATGTTGGACGAAGATCTCGAAAGCAAAGACGTCAAGATCAATTGGAGCAATGAATCAACATCTTCGAGAAGAGAAGTTGGATCGTGAAGATTGTGTTAGCTTTGTGTCCCCTCTGTCCTCTTACCTCACGTCTTGAATCTCGGGACAAGATTCTTGTTTAGTGGGGGTGAGCTGTCACAGCCCTAGCTTAGTCCATGTTGTCTTGTTTGATCCTCCTGTTGCATCATGTTTAAATTCAAAAGAATTTGAAATGGGGATGACAAACCCTAGCACCAAAATTAAATCAAATAGGGTCAACCATAAATATTTTCAATGAACCCAGAATGCTTTTCCGAAAAGTTCATCATTTTTGAATTGGTTTAGAACCTCTACCAAAAACGGTGCATATTTTTCAAGGTCACTCTGGATTTTTGAATTAATCCATTATTGGGCATTTAATTCCTATAAATATTTTAATTGCCCAAATAATCCTGATAATGGTTGAGGGCTGTTGGAAATAATTTCATAAGTGGCCACAATTATACTCAGCATTTTATCAAATGGTTTAGTATTTTTACTAAATCAAAAAAAACAGAAAAAGATAGAAAACTGAAACAAAAAAAGAGTAAGAGAGAGGAAGCCCACTTGGGCCACTTACCTGGCCGGCCCAGCTGGCAGCCCAGCCACAGGCCCAGCCCACCAGGGGCAGCGCTATCTCCTTCCTCCTGCCTGGAGGAGAAGCAGCTGTGTGCCCGATGTGCGCCACGCCACCTCCTTGCTGCCTGCCTGTGCCCCAACTCCTCTGAAGATGCCACGCAGCCGCCCGGAGCCGTCTAGCCCTTCCTCTCTTCCCCTGGAGCTCTTCCCCCTTCCCTGGCTCTCTCTCCCTCGTTGTTCCCCACCTCACTGAACAGTGCCGACGCCACCAACGAGCACCACCGCGGCCATCGCCGCTCCCTCGTCCTCTCGAGCGGTCCAGGAGCTCCGCCGTGTCGCCCTTGACTTCCTCGATGAGCTACGCATCACCAGGAGCAGCGGAGCGTTGGCCCCACCGTCTCCATCGCCACCCCTGTTTCATCACCGTCTTCATCAATTCGCCGGCCACAGCACTTCCCCGACCTCGTCGTTGCTTTTGCTGGACTCGCTGTGGGCCCCCACATCTCTCACCCCTCTCCCCGTCGATGTGTTCTATCTCTAGCCGCCGTCCGTGAGCAACCGAGCACCGCCGTTCGCCATGGCCGGTGAGCCCGCACTCCCGAGCCTCTCGTTCTCTCCCCAGGGGCACTGCCATGTACCTGGCGCCTCCAGGAGGCTGCTTAGCCACTCAATTTGCTCGGTCGAGCGCTGCAGCCGCATCCCCACACCTGGCCGAACTCCGGAGGCCGCAAACGAGCTCGCCGCCATCAACTCCGACCGCCTCAGCCCCTGCCGCTTACACCTATGGATGTGGCGCACATCCAGCAACCCGTAGGACCAAACCGCGAGCCAAACGGTCGTTGGACGACGAATCCCATGCGTCTCCGCCGCTCCGTCTGGTCGCCGACGGCTAACCTCCGGTGCATCTGATGTGGAAAAGTCATTAGTGGCTAATGACACCCTAACTAACCCCCCTAGCTCACTAACACAAGGGCCCCACGCCCTAACTATTCTAGGGTTTATTTCTATTTAGATTAGTTTAATAACGCAGGACCCACCACTCAGAGTTGACTGTGCTGACGTGTCCATCGACCCGACCCCACCTGTCAGTGTCACTAAACAACACTGGGTCACTAACCAGTGGACCCCACCGGTCAAGTTTGACCTGGACCGGGTCAGTTGACCTGCTGACGTCACACTGACATCAGGCTGACGCAGTAAGTCATTTTCTGGATTTAATATAATCCAGGAAATTTCAGAAATAGCTAAAACTTCTAAAATTCATAGAAAATTAGCTGTAACTCCAAATAAGATAATTATATATGATAAATGATCAGAAAAATCCAATCTATCCATCTGTACCATTTTCATGCATGTTAGAACAACTTATAGCTGTTGTTTACGACAAATCATATAAAAGGCATTTAAACCATCACATATGGAGTTTGAATTTGAATCTTTGATTCAAATCAACTTCATTTAACCGGTTGCTAGTTGCATTAGCTCAAATCACAGCATATTGACATGTCATGATCAAGCATCATATTGTGCATTGCATCGATTGTGTTCTTCCTTGTTTGCCGGTGTCTGTTCCCTCTCAGTAGACGACGTACCAACGATGAGTTCGATGACACCGGTGAAGAACTTTACTATCTTACGAAGTTCCAGGCAAGCAAAACCCCCTTGTTCATTCCGATACAATCCCACTCTCTCGCTCCTGCTCTCTTTTAGTGCATTAGGACAACAGCGATTCAACTGTTACATGATGCGGTAGTTGAACCCCTTTCCTCTGCATGACATGTCATTGCCACAGTAAATAGATGAAACCGACTAGCATGAGTAGGAGTTGTTTGAGCCCTGATGTGCCTACTCATGCATGCTTGTTTGTCATGCCTGCTATTAGTTAGAGTTGTGTCAGGTCTGATTCATCAGGGATGAATAGGAGGTGTGTGAACATGTCCTACTGTGTGTGAGCTAAGTGTGTGAACACAATTTGGTAAAGGTAGCGGTGAGAGGCCATGTAGGAGTACATGGCGGGTTGTCTCATTGAAGCCGTCCTCAGGAACTGAGTTCTGTGTTTGTGATCCATGAACAGTTACTACCACACATTGGGCTCCGGACGCTCCAAGCTCCCTCGACTTATTAATCAACTCGATCTCTGTCCAGGAGTTGCAACTAGTTTCTGGTGTTTGTAGGTTGTGTTAGTAGTCTACCAAGTGGCACCCGATACAGGTGGGCTTGGGTTCGACTAGGCACCGTGGCCGGGTATGCCAAGCGTCGACCGTTTGGTGGGCTTGGAACCCTGTACACATCGTTTGGGGCCGTGAGCGACACACCGACCGGATCTTCTTGCGGATGGAACCTGAATAGGCGATAAACCTAGAATAGAGACTTGTGTGGTTAGTCAGGTCGTGGCCGACAACCTCGCCAGGCTTCCGCTTGATGGTTGCCGAGATACATGACGTGTACATGGCGGTAAATGGCGAGAGCGTGTGTGAAGTAGTACGCCCCTGCAGGGTTAATATGATCTATTCGAATAGCCTCATCCGTGGTAAAGGACCTCTGGGTTGCCTATACAGTTCATAGAAAAGTGAAAGTGGATACTCTAAAATGCGCAAGATAAGCGTGAGTGCTATGGTTGGCGTTCTCGTAGGGAGACGGGAGCGGATCCATAGTGGTGTATTCATATGGTGAATATGTGGACTCATGTGCGCCACCTCAAAGTTACTTGCAGTCGGAGTTTAGGATAGCCACCGAGTCAAAGCTGGCTTGCTGCAGTCAAACTCCACCACCCCCTTTATTGATACTGATGCATACGTAGTTAGTTCTGATGTAAGTCTTGTTGGGTACATTTGTACTCACGTTTGCCTATTTTATGTTTTTTAGAGAGACTATAGTCTCACTAGTAGTACCGCTTGGACTTCGATGTTTAGCTTGTTACCTCAGCTACAATCTTGTGCGATCGGCATGATCTGGTAGATAGACAGACTTCTCAGCTTTTTTCATTTGTAGATGTCTGTACTCAGACATGTTAAGCTTCCGCTTGTGCTTTGACTTGTACGCTCTGAATATTGGGTCGAGAGACCCATGTTTGTAATATCTCGCTCCTCGGAGCCTATTGAATAAAATACTTGAGTTGTAGAGATATGTTGTGATGCCATGTTATATTTGCACATATCGAGCATATTGTGTGTATGTTATTGAAATGCTTGGTATGTGTGGGATCTGACTATCTAGTTGTTTATCCTTGGTAGCCTCTCTTACCGGGAAACGCCTCCTAGTGCTTCCACTAAGCCCTGGTAGCTTGCTACTGCTCTGGAACATTTAGGCTGGCCTGCATGTGCCCTTCTTCGTTCCTGTGTCCGTCCCTTCGGGGAAATGTCACGCGGTGTCTATCGGAGTCCTGTTAGCCCAGCTGCTACAGCTCGGATTCACTCGCTGATGACCAACATGTTCGTTGCTGGGTCACGTATGCCTGTCCGTGTAAGTTAGTGCCACTTTGGGTTCACGACTAGCCATGTCAACCCGGTTTCTTTATCATATGGATGCTAGCGGCACTATCATATACGTGATCCAAGAGGCGCAAACGGTCCCGATCCTGGTAAGGCGACACCCGTGGGAATACCGTGCGTGAGGCCGCAAAGTGATATGAGGTGTTACATGCTAGATCGGTGTGGCATAGGATCGGGGTCCTGACAACTTTGGTATGAGAGCCTGACTGCCTGTAGGATTACCAAACCAAACTGGTCGAAGTTGAGTCTAGAAATTCTTTAGTTATATAAGGGAATTGATTGTGGGATGGAACGTAAAGCTATTTTTACTCCTTTACCTCATGCCCTTCTGATTTGAGTCATTCTATCTTTTCTACGGGGTTAAGAAACTAGGCCTTCTCTTCATTCTGGATCACGTGTTACTAATCCGTAGACTTATAGGATTGATGGTTCTAAGCTTCAAATGGGTTCCTAGTACTTCCATGTAATCATGGCTAGCCTCAGATTCCTGATTCTATGATGATTGAGTGGTTATGCCACCATTTTGCAGGATGTCTCAAATCATCTTGAGCATTCACAACCGTTATGATGTCCGAGTCATCCCAGGTTTCTAAATAATCTGATGCATTTGCAAATCCCTTTTACCATTCCGTAGTTCCTTCGGGCCAGATTAATCACACTAATCAGTGAGTTGAGGTACTCTATTGCCTCGACATATATGTTGGAGTTATTATTATGACCTAGGTGTCTAGAGTATCATCTAGTAATCTAGCCACGTTTTGTGTTCCCAGTATGATGGTTCTAGCCTTTATTCTCGAAAGCATATCGTGATGCCACTTAGTAGTAGGTACTCTACTCCTGGGTTTCTGAACTGAGATTCACCCTACTTACTTCTTGTTGATAGTGTTTGCTAGTTCCTTTAGGATACTAGTAACCTTTCCGATAGTCCTCAAGGTCCGTGGTATATCATTCTTCCAAAAACCATGGGCTGCTTATGGCAGAAGTTCCTCGTTGAACCGGAAGATCACAGCCAGAGTGCTCTTGATGAGTTCTCGACTCCATGTTGTGACTCTGCCAGTTCTACCTTTTTGCATGGGTTATCCGGAAGAAATATGTTGAACTTGTTTCAACATAATAATATATTCATCCACAACTCATAAAGTGATATGTTCCTTGAGTTGTCCCTCTTTAGTTGTATCCTGACCTCCATCTATCAATTGATAGTCAAGAGCATGTGTGCACTCGTGTTCATCGGTGCCTATTATTCTTGTGGTCTGTCAAGCCATTCTATTTTGAAATGACTAGGAGAAACAAACTCCAGTACCTCATCCATATCCAGGATTGAGTCAAAATAGTTGTACCTCGCAGATCAAAATGCCAACCCAGCTTTTGATCCTGTTCTACCCTGGAGTATTACCATCTTTATATCAAGAATATCATGGGAATTGCACACCATCCCATGAACTCTTGATACAGTGATACTTCTCACCCTCATTATTCATCTCTCGGCTCCCGTGTTGTTGCAACCGGAATGCCGACAGGTGGACTATAATGTGTGAAATCAATACTCCCAGCAACCTTGTTGCTTGGCAGTTAATTGACAACAATTTCATTCTTAGCGTGCTAGTTCTTGAACCATTACTCTAAGATAGATTGTGCTACCTAGTCCTTATTTCTGGCGCACTACTTGATCAATGAGTTAGGGTTCTGTCAATCCCTCGTGCTTGTGATCATTTCGTCTTGCCCTGAAAAGCAAGATTGTTCTTGAGCTTAGTAACATGTCGGTGGTTCGTGATTTTCCGAATATCTTCTCGGAAGTATCACCAGGTTGTCACCTGACCGCTATGTTGGGTTCGAGATCAAGTTGGTTTTCATAACCACCCTTCCTCCAAGAATCTGTGTTGGATATCCCTGAGCTAGTTGATTAAGCTAAACAACAACTTGGAGAGTTGGAAGATGAAAGCTTGTCCGACTTAGTTCATCTTAAGGGATATCTTGCATGTGTGTTGAAGAAAGGTGATATCTTCATTGATAGATCCTCACGATCAATTGCTGGACCTATCGTCCTAACCAAATCTTTGATTTGAGTATGGGTTATCATCAAATCAAACCAGAACCAACGATATTCATAATGTTGTCTTACTCATGGTTGTTTCCCTGAGCATACACCATTATATTTTTGATTCTGACCAATGCTATCACCTTGTTCACATAATTGTGGAATTCCACTTATATGGAAATCCAGATGAATTGTTGTTGATCACATCAGCAACATTTTTACCTTTCTCACGATTCTGTTGAGAATCCAGCTAGTGTTGGAAACTTTGTGAGCAATGCTTTCGTGTTCCATTCGTAAAGCATATGTTCGGATGAAAGAAGTGACTTCCTCTAATTCACGTGCACTTGGTGTAAGTTGCCGCCGTGGATCCGAGAAAGATTGTTTTTGCTTCCTTCGGAATCATCCCAAGTCAGTCATGCATGTGCAAAGTATATTATGGTTTGGTAGATTAATTACCTCCACTCCATATGTATTCCGTAGCACACCAAGCCCCTGATTAACTTGTTCAAGCAAGAGGAGCCTGTGCTTGGGATCTAATCCATGGACTTGTGTAAGGACTTCAATATCCTCGATGACGGTTCCCCACCTGAACTTGGTAGTGTTTCCTTGTAAGACTACTATGTGGTCATGCTTGTCTGGGACAGCGTGTTCACATGTGTGTAGCAGAACCAGCTCATGTTTTGGAGTTTACTACCGTAGTTCATTCCCGAGAATCTTGCAACGTCATCTCGTTGATTTGTGTTGCAAACCTTCACTTTTCTTTCTAGACTTAATGAGTCTGGAATATCCTGACACCAACCAGATCTGAATCTCAGGCTGATACGATGGTTGGAATGTCTCCCAAGAACTATAATAGTGGTCTCTCTGTAACCGGTAAAGTGGATGTCGTGGCCAACACACCTAGCCGGAAGGCTTATTATTGTAGTATCTTGGTTGAAGAAGTTGGACACCTCCTCATAAGGATTTTGTAGGATTTACTTCCGTAGTTTTCCTTATGGGTTCTTGAGCTCCCGAAGTCCGACCTGTTACTTGATGTTCTAGGTACCAAACCATTTCAATGAATGCGTTACGCTAGCACATGAAGGAGAACACTAGAAGCGGAGTGCTAAATGTCTCTCGGTCGATCATCCAGATTTTTGTCCCCTTGGCCTCGCTAAGGTGAAATCTGAGAAAGTGGTATCTTCCTTTGCCTCTGCATCGTCCATCACTATTCATCATGGTAGTATGTTGTGTTGCCAGGATCCTTGACACGGTTATTGGCAAAACCTTGATGAATATGGAAATGCTCAAGTTCTTGAGAGCACGCGCAAGCAAAATCATCCCTTGCATTGTCTTCAACAAGGTAATCCACATCATCCATTCTAGTCTGGGTATGCCATTCCTTCGCACTCCGCCAAACGATTGTTGGTGAACTGCCTTAGGCTGGTTTAGAGAGTTTCAATGATCCAGGTATCAAAAGTAATTCTTTTTTCCACTTAAGGGAATAGTTCTACGAGCCATCTCTTCCAAGGTGTCCTGTTCTGGAATCGTGGCAATCAACTCCTCGCTACTCTGAAACCTTGCACTATCTTACTTAAGCGTGGAATTGTGCTTACCAAATTGAACCCTCGTCATTTATTACTTTCTGTTCGAAATATGCCCTAGAGGCAATAATGAAATGGTTATCATTGTATTTCCTTGTTCATGATAATTATCTACTGTTCATGCTATAATTGTATTAACTGGAAACCGTAATACATGTGTGAATACATAGACCTCAACATGTCCCTTGTGAGCCTCTAGTTGACTAGCTCGTTGATCGATAGATGGTTATGGTTTCCTCATCATAGACATTGGATGTCATTGATAATGGAATCACATCATTAGGAGAATGATGTGATGGACAAAACCCAAATCCTAAGCATAGCACAAGATCGTGTAGTTCGTTTGCTAAAGCTTTTCTAATCTCAAGTATCATTTCCTTAGACCATGAGATTGTGTAACTCCCGGATACCGTAGGAGTGCTTTGGGTGTACCAAACGTCACAACGTAACTCGGTGGCTATAAAGGTGCACTACCGGTATCTCTGAAAGTGTCTGTTGGGTTGGCATGATTCGAGACTGGGATTTGTCACTCCGTGTGACGGAGAGGTATCTTTGGGCCCACTCGGTAATGCATCATCATAATGAGCTCAATGTGACTAAGTAGTTAGTCACGGGATCATGCATTACGGAACGAGTAAAGTGACTTGCCGGTAACGAGATTGAATGAGGTATTGGGATACCGATAATCGAATCTCGGGCAAGTAACGTACCGATTGACAAAGGGAATTGTATACGGGATTGCTTGAATCCTTGACATCCTGGTTCATCCGATGAGGTCATCATGGAACATGTGGGTGCCAACATGGGTATCCAGATCCCGTTGTTGGTTATTGGCCGGAGAGCTGTCTCGGTCATGTCTGCATGATTCTTGAACCCGTAGGGTCTACACACTTAAGGTTCGGTGATGCTAGAGTTGTTCGGAGTCCCGGATGAGATCCCGGACGTCACGAGGAGTTCTGAAATGGTCCGGAGGTGAAGATTTATATATGGGAAGTCCAGTTTCAGTCGCCGGAATAGTTTTGGGGGTTATCGGAATTGTACCGGGACCACCGAAAGGTGTCAGGGGGTCCATCGGGTGGGGCCACCTGCCCCGGGGGACTTGATGGGATGAATATGGGAGGGAACCATCCCCTAGTGGGCTGGTGCACCCCTCCCCAAGGGACCAAGGTGCCTAGGGTTGGAAACCCTAGGGGAGAGGGGGGGCTCCACCTTGCTTGGGGGGCAAGTCTCCCCCTCCTGCCCCCCCTCCCCCCCCCCCCAACTCTAGATGGGATCTAGAGGGGTCGCCCCCCTCTCCCTTCACCCTATAAATAGAGGGGGTGGGAGGGCTGCAGCACCTTTGCTTTGGCGTAGCCCCTCCCTTCCACCAACTCTTCCTCCTCCTCCGTAGTGCTTGGCGAAGCCCTGCAGGAATACCACGAGCTCCACCACCACCATGTCGTCGTGCTGTCGGATTTCTCCCTCAACTTCTCCTCTCCCCTTGCTGGATCAAGAAGGAGGAGACGTCCCCAGGCTGTACGTGTGTTGAACATGGAGGCGTCGTCCGTTCGGCGCTAGATCAGATCTTCCGTGATTTGAATCGCCGCAAGTACGACTCCATCAACCGCGTTCTAGTAACGCTTCCTCTTAGCGATGTTCAAGGGTATGAAGATACACTCCCTCTCTCTCTTGTTGCTAGAATCTCCATAGATTGATCTTGGTGATGCATAGAAAATTTTGAATTTCTGCTACGTTCCCCAACACTTTCCACCTCTCTCGATGTATGTGTTTGAGTCTTAGCTCAAGGGATGTTCTAATGTCTCACTCCATGAGTTGATCCTGATAGCTTGATCTTCGAGGAGATCAATTCCTGTAGAGTTTCTCTCTGTCGTCATCATGTTGGACGAAGATCTCGAAAGCAAAGATGTCAAGATCAATTGGAGCAATGATTAACATCTTCGAGAAAAGAAGTTGGATCGTGAAGATTGTGTTAGCTTTGTGTCCCCTCTGTCCTCTTACCTCACGTCTTGAATCTCAGGACGAGATTCTTGTTTAGTGGGGGTGAGCTGTCACAGCCCTAGCTCAGTCCCTGTTGTCTTGTTTGATCCTCTTGTTGCATCATGTTTAAATTCAAAAGAATTTGAAATGGGGATGACAAACCCTAGCACCAAAATGAAATCAAATAGGGTCAACCATAAATATTTTCAATGAACCCAGAATGCTTTTCAGAAAAGTTCATCATTTTTTAATTGGTTTAGAACCTCTGCCAAAAATGGTGCATATTTTTCTAGGTCACTCTGGATTTTTGAATTAATCCATTATTGGGCATTTATTCGTATAAATATTTTAATTGCCCAAATAATCCTGATAATGGTTGAGGGATGTTGGAAATAATTTCATAAGTGGCCACAATTATTTTCAGCATTTTATCAAATGGTTTAGTATTTTTACTAAATCAAAACAAAAGAAAAAAAATAGAAAACTAAAACAAAAAAAGAGTAAGAGAGAGGAAGCCCACCTGGGCCACTTACCTGGCTGGCCCAGCTGGCAGCCCAGCCACAGGCCGAGCCCACCAGGGGCAGCGCTGTCTCCTTCCTCCTGCCAGGAGGAGAAGCAGCTGCGTTCCCAACGCACGCCGCGCCACCTCCACGCTGCCTACCTGTGCCCCGACTCCTCTGAAGACGCCACGCAGCCGCTCGGAGCCGTCTAGCCCTTCCTCTCTTACCCTGGAGCACTTCCCCCTTCCCTGGCTCTCTCTCCCTTGCTGTTCCCCACCTCACCGAACCGCATCAACGCCACCGACGAGCACCACTGCGGCCATCGCCTCGCCCTCGTCCTCTCGAGCGGTCCAGGAGCTCCGTCGTGTCGCCCTCGACCTCCCCGATGAGCTACGCAACACCAGGAGCAGCGGAGTGTTGGCCCCACCATCTCCATCGCCACCCCTGTTTCTTCACCGTCGTTGTCGATTTGCCGGCCACAACACTTCCCCGACCTTGTCGTTGCCTTTGCTGGACTCGCTGTGAGCCCCTGCATCTCTCACCCCTTTCCCCGTTGACGCGTTCTACCTCTAGCCGCCGTCCGTGAGCAATCAAGTGCCACCGTCCGCCATGGCCGGTGAGCCCGCCCTCCCGAGCCTCTCCTTCTCTCCCCAGGGGCACTTGCATGTACCTGGCGCCTCCAGGAGGCTGCCTAGCCACTCCATTTGCTCGCTCGAGCGCTACATGTTAGAACAACTTATAGATGATGTTTAGGACAAATCATATAAAGGGCATTTAAACCATCACATATGGAGTTTGAATTTGAATCTTTGATTAAAATCAACTTCATTTAACTTGTTTCTAGTTGCATTAGCTCAAATCACAGCATATTGACATGTCATGATCAAGCATCATATTGTGCATTGCATCGATTGTGTTATTCCTTGTTTGCCGGTGTATGTTCCCTCTCAGTAGACGATGTACCGACGATGAGTTCGATGACACCGATGAAGAACTTTACTACCTTCAGATGTGTCAGGCAAGCAAAACACCCTTGTTCATTCCGATACAATCCCAATCTCTCGCTCCTGCTCTCTTTTACTGCATTAGGACAACAACGATTCAACTATTACATGATGCAGTAGTTGAACCCCTTTCCTCTGCATGACCTGTGATTGCCACAGTAAATAGATGAAACCCACTAGCATGAGTAGGAGTTGTTTGAGCCCTGATGTGCCTACTCATTCATGCTTGTTTGTCATGCCTGCTATTGCTTAGAGTTGTGTCAGGTCTGATTCATCGGGGATGAATTGGAGGTGTGTGAACATGTCCTACTATGTGTGAGCTAAGTGTGTGAACACGATTTGGTAAAGGTAGCGGTGAGAGGCCATGAAGGAGTACATGGTGGGTTGTCTCATTGAAGCTGTCCTCAGGAACTGAGTTCTGTGTTTGTGATCCATGAACAGTTACTACCACACATTGGGCTCCGGACGCTCCAAGCTCTCTCGACTTAGTAATCAACTCAATCTCTGTCCAGGAGTTGCAACTAGTTTCTGGAGTTTGTAGGTTGTGTTAGTAGTCTACCAAATGGCACGCGGTACAGGTGGGCTTGGGTTAGACTAGGCACCGTGGCCGGGTATGCCAAGCTTCGCCCGTTTGGTGGGCTTGGAACCCTGTACACATCGTTTGGGGTTGTGAGCGACACCCCATCCGGATCTCCTTGCGGATGGAACCCGAATAGACGATAAACCTGGAATAGAGACTTGTGTGGTTAGTCAGGTCGTGGCCAACACCCTCGCCAGGCTTCCGGTTGAAGGTTGCCGAGATACATGATGTGTACATGGCAGTAAGTGGCGAGAGCGTGTGTGAAGAAGTATGCCCCTGAAAGGTTAATATGATCTATTCGAATAGCCGCGTTCATGGTAAAGGACCTCTGGGTTGCCTATACAGTTCGTAGACAAGTGAAAGTGGATACTCTAAAATGCACAAGATAAGCGTGAGTGCTATGGTTGGCGTTCTCGTAGGGAGACGAGAGCGGATCCATAGTGGTGTATTGATATGGTGAAAATATGGACTCGTGTGCACCACCTCAAAAGAGTTACTTGCAGTCGTAGTTCAGGATAGCCACCGAGTCAAAGCTGGCTTGCTGTAGTCAAACTCCACCACCCCCTTTATTGATATTGATGCATATGTAGTTAGTTCTGATGTAAGTCTTGCTGGGTACATTTGTACTCACGTTTGCCTATTTTATGTTTTTGTAGATAGAATTCAGTCTCACTAGTAGTACCGCTTGGACTTCGACGTTTAGCTTGTTACCTCAGCTACGATCTTATGCCGTCGGCGGGATCTGGTAGATAGACAGGCTTCTCTGCATTTTTCATTTGTACATGTCAGTACTCAGACATGTTAAGCTTCCGCTTGTGCTTTGACTTGTATGCTCCGAATGCTGGGTCGAGAGACCCATGTTTGTAATATCTCACTCCTAGGAGCCTATTGAATAAAATACTTGAGTTGTAGAGTCATGTTGTGATGCCATGTTGTATTTGCACATATCGAGCATATTGTGTGTATGGTATTGAAATGCTTGGTATGTGTGGGATCTGACTATCTAGTTGTTTATCCTTGGTAGCCTCTCTTACCGGGAAATGTCTCCTAGTGCTTCCACTGAGCCCTGGTAGCTTGCTACTGCTCCGGAACACTTAGGCTGGCCGGCATGTTTCCTTCTTCGTTCCTGTGTCTGTCCCTTCGGGGAAATGTCACGCGGTGTTTATCGGAGTCTTGTTAGCCTGCTACAGCCCAGATTCTCCGGAGTCCTGCTATCCCAGCTCCTACAGCCCGGATTCACTCGCTGATGACCGACACGTTCGTTGCTGGGTCACGTATGCATGTCCCTATAAGTTAGTGCCACTTTGGGTTCACGACTAGCCATGTCAGCCCGGGTTCTTTGTCATATGGATGCTAGCGGCACTATCATATACGTGAGCCAAGAGGCACAAACGATCCCAGGCCTAGTAAGGCGACACCCGTGGGAATACCGTGCGTGAGGCCGCAAAGTGATATGAGGTGTTACATGCTAGATCGGTGTGGCATAGGCTTGGGGTCCTAACAGTGGTACTAAGTCTGACAGTGAGAATAGGGGGTACGTATGGATAGGCAAGGTCCTAGCTACGGCAAGGTTGTACGCAAGAGTTTACGAGTTCAGGCCCCTCTCGGAGCAGGTAAAAGCCTTACGTCTCGGTGCCCGGAGGCAGTCGACTAGACTATGAGTATGTGTGTGTGTTACAGGGAGTGTGAACCCTTGTCCCAGTGGAGGCGGATGGCTTATATAGAGTTCGCCAGGACCCCAGCCATCTCCCATTACAGAGGGTTGAATGTACATAAAGATTAAGGCGTTACTGGTAACGCCATCCTTAAGTGCCTTTAATGACCTTAAAGACTACGGAGTGAATACTCGCCCGTTGCTGTTCTGAGTGACTTCTGGTCTTCAATAGGTCGAGTGGTTTCTTGTATGGTCGAGTGGCTGACTGGTCGTGTGACTTCGGGAAGGAGGGGTATCCAAGTGGTATGTTGGTCGAGTGGATTGCACTCGACACCTTTACTGGGTACCCTTTGTTGTCTCTTGAGCTTCTTTGCTTCTAGGGTAGTGACCTTAGGTAGGGCGTATAGGTCAGGCCTGTGACCCTACCCTAGGTCTGTATCCTCATCATTAGCCCCCGAATGGATTAAGGTCCGAGTGGAAAGAAGATTGAAGTTGATCTTGCTCCAAACCTTGCGTTTCACGAGTATTTACGCAGGACAGAAGACTCATGTTTAGAACTTCAGCTTCGCTTCAGTCGCCTTGATCGATTCAGAAAGTTGCCGAGTGGATTTGCAACATCATCTGTCGAGTGTTGCTTCTAGGCGCTGAATCTTTGGCGCGATTGGTTGCGGCGTATCCCAGATCTCACGGGATTTGAAATTTTAGGGAAGCGCGTGGGACGAAGTGTGCCGAGGTAAGCGGGATGGATAGACAGGAGCGCCTCGATCTCCGCGCCACTTTTTTTGCCACATACCCCATGCGCGACTGTTGCGGGGTTTGACGGGATCGCCTGGGCCCATGCGTCAGCCACTCGGAAGTGGGCCTTTATAAGGCGACGGAGCCGAGGCGCCCGCACTCTGTGCGTCTATTTTCCTTGCTTTTTCTCTGCTTCTCCACTGCATCCGGCTCCTCCGCTCTCGACGCCGCCACTCCGCCACCATGGTGAAGGACAAGACAGCGGTGCTGGAACGCACGAAGAAGGCGACAGGTGCGGCCAGTGGCAAGAAGCAGAATCGCGGGTCGTCGTCGCGCTCGGCGCTGCCGCCGGGCTGGATCCAAGGCGATTGGATACGGTCTTTGCTCCGGCAGGAAGATCTGGACAAGCTGGTGGAGTCCGGGCTGATCGTCAAGGGTGCTGTGAGGTTGCCGGAGCGGGAGATGGAGCCGCAGCCGCGACTAGGTGAGTGTGTTCTGCTCACCATCCATGTCGACCGGGGCTTCTTGCTTCCTCCGCACCCCTTTTTTCGGGGTTTCTTGAACATCTTCGGCGCCCAACTCCACCACTTTTCTCCCAATACCATCACATATCTTGCTGCATTCGTGTCCATGTGCGAGAATTTTCTGGGGTGTCGACCGCACTGGGGTCTTTTTAAGCATATTTTCACCATCCGTTCTCAGTCGGTTAAGAAAACAAACGCGAGTGACGAGAAAGCACATGTCATTCAGATGTGTGGGGGTTTGGGTATCCAGAAGAGGCAGAGGAGCTCTTTCCCTTCCATGACTCTTCCTGAATCGGTCAGGGGCTGGCAGTCGACCTGGTTCCACTACCAGGACCTCGCAACTCCAGGCAAGTCGACCAGACTTCCCCACTTCACCTTTGATCGTGGAAAAGTGGTGGTAGGAGTTGTTAAATTGTCCCTAAGCAATTGACTACTTTACTAGACCGATAGCAAGTTTTATGTGAGAGAGGCCACTGCTAGCATATCATCCCTGACTTGGAATTTTATGCACTTATGATTGGAACAATTAGCAAGCATCCGCAACTACTAATGTTCATTAAGGTAAAACCCAACCATAGCATTAAGATATATTGCCCCCCCTTCAATCCCGTATGCATCAATTTCTATGCTAGGTTGAAGCTTCTGTCACTCTAGCCCTCCAATACATACTCCTATCAACATACAACTAACCCTAGGGTGTCATCCACGCGCGCGCTCATATGATGGGCACCGTAGGACAGCAACATAACCACAAGCAAATTAAATCAATCATAGCAATTCATCAACCACCAATAGGACAACGAAAATCTACTCAGACATCATAGGATGGCAACACATCATTGGAAAATAATATGAAGCATAAAGCACCATGTTCAAGTAGGGGGTACAACGGGTTGCGGGAGAGTGGACCGCTGAATATAGATAGGGGAAGGTGATGGAGATGTTGGTGAAGACGGCGGAGGTGTTGGTGAAGATCGCGGTGATGATGATGGCCCCTGGCGGAGTTCTAGCGCCACCGGAAGCAAGGGGGAGAGAGCCCCCCTTCTTCTTCTTCTTCCTTGACCTTCTCCCTAGATGGGAGAAGGGTTTCCCCTCTGGTCCTTGGCTCCCAAGGCTTGGGAGGGGCGAGAGCCCTTCCAAGATTGGATCTATCTCTCTGTTTCTGCGTTCCCAGATTCTACCCCTTCACCGTTTCTTTAATATCCGGAGATTCGTAACTCTGATTGGGGTGAATCTTTCACCCAGATTTTTCTCATAAAATTAGCTTTCTTGCGGCAAAAGAAGGGCAGGAACCGCCTTCCAGGTGGCCCACGAGAGGCCAGGGCGCGCCTGCCTCCCTGGGGCGCGCCCCCCTATCTCGTGGCCACCTCGGACACTGTTTCGCGTTGATTCTTCCTCCGGAAAATATCAAATATTCCAAAATAATTCTCCGTCCATTTTTATCCCGTTTGGACTCCGTTTGATATTGGTTTTCTATGAAACATAAAACATGCAACAGACAGGAACTGGCACTGGGCACTAGATCAATATATTAGTCCCAAAAATAGTATAAAAAGTTGCCCAAAGTATATTGGCATGGAACAATCAAAAGTTATAGATACGACGGAGATGTATCAGCATCCCCAAGCTTAATTCCTGCTCGTCCTCGAGTAGGTAAATGATAAAAAGATAATTTTTGATGTGGAATGCTACCTAGCATAATCTTGATCAATTGTCTAATCATGGCATGAATATTAAGACACGAGTGATTCAAGGCAATAGTCTATCATTTGACATAAAAAAATAATACTTCAAGCATACCAACCAAGCATATAATCTGACTATGCTCCATCTTTGTCACACAAAATGCTCCCATCATGCACAACCCCGATGACGAGCTGAGAAATTGGTTCATACTTTTTAACGCGCTTCAGCTTTTTCAACTCTTATGCAATACATGAGCGCAAGCCATGGACATAGCACTATGGTGGTCTATTCTGGAGGTTGTGAGGACAAAAAGTGGGAGAAGATAGTCTCACATCAACTAGGCGTATCAACGGGCTATGGAGATGCCCATCAATAGATATCAATGTGAGTGAGTAGGGACTTCCATGCAACAGATGCACTAGAGCTATAAATATATGAAAGCTCAACAAAAGAAACTAAGTGGATGTGCATCCAACTTGCTTGCTCACGAAGACCTAGGGCATTTTGAGGAAGCCCATCATTGCAATATACAAGCCAAGTTCTATAATGAAAAATTCCCACTAGTATATGAAAGTGAAGATCATGGTGATACTTTGAAGCACATGTGTGGAAAAGAGGTAGTAGCAATTGTCCCTTCTCTCTTTTTCTCTCATTTTATTTTTTCTATTTTTTTCCTTTTTTTCTTTTTTTCTTTCTCTTTTTTTCCTTTTCTTTTTTGTGGGCTTCTTTGGCCTCTTTTCTTTTTATAAAGTCCGAAGTCCCATCCCGACTTGTGGTCGATAGTCTTCCTCATCCTTTCCTCACTGGGACAATGCTCTAATAATGAAGATCATCACACTTTTATGGATTTACAACTCAAGAATTACAACTCAAAGCTAGAACAAAATATGACTCTATACGAATGCCTCCGGTGGTGTACCGGGATATGCAATGAATCAAGAGTGACATGTATAAAAATTATGAAGGTGGCCTTGCCACAAATACGATGTCAACTACATGATCATGCAAAGAGCAATATGACAATGATGAAACGTGTCATAAAAACGGAACGGTGGAAAGTTGCATGGCAATATATCTCGGAATGGCTATGGAAATGCCATATAGATTGGTATGGTGGCTGTTTTGAGGAGGGTAAATAATGGGTTTATGCTACCGGCGAAAGTTGCGCGGTAAAATAGAGACTAGCAAAGTGGAAGGATGAGTGTGCGTATATCCATGGACTCACATTAGTCATAAAGAACTCATATACTTATTGAAAAAGTCTACTTAGCCCTCGAAGCAAAGTACTACTACGCATTCCCCAAGAGGGATAGATTGGTAGGAAAAGACCATCGCTCGTCCCCGACTGCCACTCATAAGGAAAGCAATCAAATAACACCTCATGCTCCAACTTCGTTACATAACAGTTCACCACACGTGCATGCTACGGGACTTGCAAACCTCAACACAAGTATTTCTCAATTTCACAATTACTCAACTAGCACGAATCTAATATCACCACCTTTATATCACAAAACTATTGCAAGGAATCAAATATATCATATTCAGTGATCTACCAATTTTATGTAGGATTTTATGACTAACCATGTGAATGACCAATTCATGTCATCTCTCTAAATAGATATAAGTGAAGCAAGAGAGTTTAATTCTTTCTACAAAAGATATGCCCACACTCTAACAAATATAAGTGAGGCAAACGAACTTTCTGGTGGTTTTCTATGTGAAGAGAAATAGGCAATCCAGACTTCAAATGATATAAGTGAAGCACATGAAGCATTCTATAAAGCCATACTCAAAATATCTAAGTGAAGCGCAATGAGCATTCTATAAATCAACCAAGAACTATCTCATACCAGCATGGTGCATAAAAGAGAAGTGAAAACTAAATGCAAAAGACGCTCCAAGACTTGCACATAATGCACGAACGAAACGAATACGAAAACATACCGATAATTGTTGAAGAAAGAGGGGATGCCTTCCAGGGCATCCCCAAGCTTAGACGCTTGAGTATCCTTGAATATTTACTTGGGGTACCTCGGGCATCCCCAAGCTTGAGCTCTTTCCTCTCTTCCTTTTCCTCATATGGAGACATCCTCGATTAGACACTTCATCCACACAAAACTTCAACAGAAAACTCGGTAAGATCGGTTAGTATAATAAAGCAAATTACCACTCTAACTACTGTTGCAAACCAATTAATATTTTGTTTTTGCATTATGTCTACTGTAATATAAATTTTTCATGGCTTAATCCACTAATATAAATTTATAGATTCATCAAAACTAGCAAACTATGCATCAAAAACAGAATCTGTCAAAAACAGAACAGGCTGTAGCAATCTGAACATTCACCATACTTCTGGTACCCCAAAACTTCTACAAAAAATAGGAAAAATAAAAAGGTTGTACAGAAAGACAGTGCAAAAGGAATCAGAACCATTTGACATTCCAGGTAAAAACGTAAAATCGTGCACTACAGCCAAAGTTTTTGTCCTGCACCGTACAAACCAACAAGCATTGTAAACATCCTAAAGGCAAACCTTGGGACATTATTTTTATAATACAATGGAATTGTACAAGGGGATAATTATTTTTGATGAAAATTTTCTGTAATCAAGATTCACAAAGTTTCCGTGAGCGTGAACAAATTTCAAGGCTAGCTCCCACTTCAACAATGCTTGTCTTTCTCACTTTCACTTTCCTTTTTGAAAAGTTTTAGGTTCCCCTCTTTATTTATTTATTTGTTTTTAAACTATATAAAGGCACTCAACAGAAATAAATGACTCTCTAAAACTTCCGGGTTGTCTCCCTGGCAGCACTTTCTTTGAAACCATTAAGCTAGGCATTTAGTGCTCAAGTAATGAATCCACCCGGATCCCAAGGTATATCAAAGCCAATTTTAATTAACAATGATTTGTAATTTAGTAGTGAGCACAAAGTAACATATATCATGAAACAACAAAGTATAACTCTCTTCCTATGCATCGGCATGTCATAAAAGAACAATTCATGCACACCAAGTAAAGGCCAATGCATAGTATAAGCAGTTTCTTGCAATTCCATCGTGTTGGAAACATAAAGAGGCGGAGATGTAGTTCCTCTCTCATAATAATTGCAAGTAGGAGCAGAAAGTACATGCATATTACATTCATCAAAATCATCATGTGCAATGGTAAAAGGCAACCCATCAATATAATCCTTAATAAGCACAAACTTCTCCGATATAATGTAGTAGGGAGAATTCAAAAAGATAATAGGGCTATCATGCGTGGGTGCAATAGCAACAATTTCATGTTTAACATAAGGAACTACTAGATCGTGAATGGCGCGCGTTGCTGCGCTCGTGTATTATGAGTTTTCGATGAAATAGGTTTGAAGTGTTTTTATAAAAACGCGTTTTTTCGAGGGGTTGTTATGGGTCACATAATAGAATTTTCTTTATTTTACTTGGGTTATGGGCCTTTTTTTTGTGAAGTGCACATGCAATCACATCAATAGATCATGGTTTTCTCAACAAACAAAAAAGACCATGGTGAGGCTCCTGTCGTCTTAATTCTCCCGTAGAAGCTATATGAAGAGGCAAGTTAGTGAATATTATATGTTGATTATTGGGTGGGCAATAATAAAATGCTTATGGCTTTTCAGTTTTCACTCTTGGTTACGTATTTGTAACTGATGGGTAAAAAACTTCTTTTAAAGTTACTATGCCCGAAATCAGTGTTGTACATGCACATCACAACGCAATCGCCGGTTCCGTCTTCTCTAGGTGCAGTTAATGGCGCGTGTTTCGGCGCCTGTTTATTAGGATTGTTGAATGAAAGAGGGTTGCAATGCTTTGTAAAAGCATGTAGTTGGTTTTATATTTTAGTAATTACAAATAACAGAATAGGAGTTCCATTGTTTCAGTTTGGCTCGCATGGGTCTTCTTTGTGTGCACTGCACATGCAGTCAGCCCAATTGAAAGCAGTGCCTCAAATTGAATAAATTCTTTCTGGATAAGTGAATTTCAGTTACAGATTCCTTATGCACTATCTCTCACTGTGCCTACAGGTACTTGGCTATACTGAATCTGTCCACATGATCGATTGTCAATTAATCTGGGACTATTTTATCTGCCCTATTGATGGACATTGCGCAAACAAAGAAAGCACTTGACATGGCCAGCTGATGCATGAAACAAAAATAACAAAGGTGAGTGTACGTTGAATATCCTAACACGTACATGTGGGTACATCAACAATTCAATTACAGATTCCACTTCATAGTTTATCAGAGAATGAAAACATTTAGAATACACATGACCCCATAATAAATGAAAAACGAAGGGAAAGGTAGCTAGGTAAGACATACGACCATCTTGACTACCACATTATATGCACAATGCCCAGCGTTTTTGTTGGCCTTTTTGTTGGATGAACAAACTTGGATTTTTTATCTATACCTGAAGCAAGAGAAATATACATAAAGTTGGTGAGAAAATACTTTGAAGCGATGTTGGTGAACACCCACATAATTTCTAATCAAATGAAGGCAATAAAACTGAAACACACACACACACACACACAAAGAGAGAAATTGCCTGCAGACTCACATATATAGTCATTGATCCAACAAAAGGAAATCATGATGTGCTCTGGCCACATACCAGGCATTGCTGACAGATAGCCACCAAAGTTGAGGATCCGGCAATAGCATGGTGTGAACCACACATAAACGATAGCATCAAATTTAAATAACTAATTGCATGCACGCACCGAGAGATCTTGAAGTAGGAAGATGAGCTATTGTTGTGGATACGTACTAACCTGGTTCGACAGCCATTGCAATTCCCCGAATCAATCCACCTGAATCAAGCTCCAGCACCATAGATGAGGTCTATGGATTACAACGAACATGAACAAAGGGGAAATGAGGTTGTACAAATTTACCAACATAAATAGCATTAACAGGTGCTTTGCTCTATGGTTTTTCTATCCCTCATTTTGAACACTGGGCATATAATTTAGTTCTGATGAATAATTCAATTTTGAAAATTACTCGCTACAATCAATCAATATACATGCACCAAACGAGAACTAAGAAAAGTATCATACCTTCACATTTGCATTCCTAGAAAGTGAGGCATGCCCAAATACAGAGGGAACTTGAAAATTATAGGACAAACAAGAATTGATCTGTGATGAAAGAAATACCTTCAAATAGATGACTCTGATATGCACCGTTCTCATGTCATTCATTTAGAATAGAAAAGTTGAATAGAAGGTTGTTACTCTAAGCCAACTCTACACTGTGTGAAAGAATATTAGACCCAAGTAAATAATCTCACGCTGTAACAATTAGAACTATGAGCAATTCGTAGATGTTGTGTTTAAGCATATTAATCTCAGCCAAGAAATCATTGAAGGTGAAAGAAGTGACTCACCTTGCAATGCAGCATAATCAGCCAACCAATTGGAACTGAGGTCTAATTGATCAAGCTAGAGATCCTACGTTTATTTGAGAGCATAAAGAACAATATCAATAGAAATATAATCTGTAATGCAGAATTGGGGGGAATGGTGGAGGGACCATTGGCAGAAGAGGGAAGAGGAGCGATCTGAGTGTCAACCATGGTTGTCGTTTAAGGTTTTGCAGAAGCGAGGAGCGAAGAGGGTAGACAATGGGCATTATATTGACGCGAGATTAAAGGAGGAGCGTGAACTGACAGCATAACTGACCCGAACACATCGATTGCCATTACTGGCCTCTTGTAACCGTGATTCAGTTACTGAAACGACGGAGTCGAATCGACAGCGGACGGTCTGCTGCCCTGGGAACTGCCTCGTGGGATCGTCCGGAAGGCTACCTGGTCGGCCGCCCGCCCTGAATCGCGAGCCCCTCGGCTGGACCTGCGAGACTACGGGACGGGTTTCTTCACCCGCATCCCGCCTCTCCGTCGATCGCCTCGCACAGCTCGGCCATCTGGGCCCGGAATCCGCTCCTCCGGTCGATCCCCTTCACGAAGCGCATGGCCGCCTTGCCTTGATGGCTCGATCCCGCACCTCCTCCGATCGATCCAATCGACCTCCATGCAGTGGTTGTGGACCGATGAACGCTCATCGGTCGCTCCTCCTCTATCCATCCCTAGTCGATGGACCCCTTAGCGAAGCACACCACTGGACCTCATTCCCCGAAGGCCATGGCTGGAATGGGCTGGCCTAGGCCCAGTTAACCACAGGACAATGTTTCGACCTGTGGAGCAGCTGCCCATAGGACAGTAGGCCCATAGGGCAGTAGGCCCAGTTTACCATATATGCAGGAAAAATCGCTTACACGGAGATCCAACGACCAGAAACATCCAGATCATGAAAACGGACGGCCGAAAACCCAAATCGCTGTGAGGGCTCGCTTTAGGCTCAGTTATACTGTCCTTAATAGCAAGTACATCTCCATAGGCATAATTCATATTGGCATCTTGGCCACAAGCATAGCAAGCATCATCAAAAAGGGATATTTCAAACAAATTCAAGGGATCATAGCAATCATCATAGCAATCATCATTCGGTAAGCACAAAGGGGAATTAAATAATGTATGAGTCGAAGAGTTACTCTCATTAGAAGGTGGGCACGGGTAGCTAATACGCTCTTCCTCCTTTTGTTCTTCGCTCTCCTCCTCATCTTTTTCATCCAATGAGCTCACAGTTTCATCAATTTCTTCATCCATAGCTTCCTGCAAAATATTAATCTCTTCTTGGACAGCGGAGACTTTCTTCATAAAAGCATTAATATAATAATTGTATTCATAATTTTCATAGAAATATCTATGTATAGCAAGATTTTCAGGCCTATAACCATCATGATCGAAAGCTTCATACTTTTCAAACAAAGCTTCAATTTCATAAGCAGCCTTAAAAGCAAGAAATTCTTCTATTTGTTCCACATCATAGTAATCATATATACCATTAGCATAAGAAGCTAAGGTTTCATTATCATTAAATTTGCATGAAAAGGGAAGGTGTGGAGCCACCATCCTAGAGCAACACGTAATATCATATCTCAAGCAGAGATTCCAGGCATACCAATGCAACATAATAAATTGATCCCATAATAGTTTCCCTTTTTGTGTCGAGCGATAATCCCTAAAGTATTCAGGTTGATCCAACGTGTCTCCCATTATAAAGTTGAATGGGGTTTTCTCAGGATTATCAAAGTAGTACATAATATCTTTCACATAATGAGAATCGGGGGTTTTAGGAGTTACCCCATCTACATGAGTAGCAAGTACATCTAATTTTTTTTTTGGTATTTTGTGTTTCCTACCCATAACTAAAGATAGAAAACAACTAAGAATAGCAAATAAAAATTACTTAGTGATAAAGCAAACAAGCACACACGAGAATATTCACCCCACGCTATGACTCCCCGGCAACGGCACCAGAAAAAGGTCTTGATAACCCGCAAGTATACGGGATAGTTGTAGCCTCTTTTGGTAAGTAAGAGTGTTGAACCCAACGAGGAGCTAAAGGTAGAACAAATACTCTCTCAAGTCCTATCGGTCACTGATACGACTCTACGCACGCTTAGTCTTCGATTTACCTAGAACAAGTATGAAACTAGAAGTACTTTATAGGTGTGATAGGTTATGTTTCCAAGATAATAAAGAGCACGTAAATATAAACTAGGGGCTGTTTAAATAAAGATGCAAGAAAGTAAATATAGCGAGTGTGGAAAAGTGGTGGTAGGAGTTGTGAAATTGTCCCTAAGCAATTGACTACTTTACTAGACTGATAGCAAGTTTTATGTGGGAGAGGCCACTGCTAGCATATCATCCCTTACTCGGAATTCTGTGCACTTATGATTGGAACTATTAGCAAGCATCTGCAACTACTAACGTTCATTAAGGTAAAACCCAACCAAAGCATTAAGATATATTGGTCCCCCTTCAATCCCGTATGCATCAATTTCTATGCTAGGTTGAAGCTTTTGTCACTCTAGCCCTCCAATACATAGTCCTATTAACATGCAACTAACCCTATGGTGTGATCCACGCGCGCGCTCATATGATGGGCACCATAGGACATCAACATAACCACAAGCAAATTAAATCAATCATAGCAATTCATCAACCACCAATAGGACAACGAAAATCTACTCAAACATCATAGGATGGCAATACATCATTGGAAAATAATATGAAGCATAAAGCACCATGTTCAAGTAGGGGGTACAGAGGGTTGCGGGAGAGTGGACCGCTGAATATAGATAGGGGAAGGTGATGGAGATGTTGGTGAAGACGGCGGAGGTGTCGGTGAAGATCGCGGTGATGATGATGGCCCCTGGCGGCGTTCTAGCGCCACCGGAAGCAAGGGGGAGAGAGCCCCCCTTCTTCTTCTTCTTCCTTGACCTTCTCCCTAGATGGGAGAAGGGTTTCCCCTCTGGTCCTTGGCTCCCATGGCTTGGGAGGGGCGAGAGCCCTTCCAAGATTGGATCTATCTCTCTGTTTCTGCGTTCCCAGATTCTACCCCTTCACCGTTTCTTTAATATCCGGAGATTCGTAACTCCGATTGGGGTGAATCTTTTGCCCAGATTTTTCTCATAAAAATAGCTTTCTTGCGGCAAAAGAAGGGCATCAACCGCCTCACGGGTGGCCCACGAGAGGCCAGGGCGCGCCTACCTCCCTGGGGCGCGCCCCTATCTCGTGGCCACCTCGGACACCGTTTCACGTTGATTCTTCCTCCGGAAAATCTCAAATATTCCAAAATAATTCTCCGTCCGTTTTTATCCCGTTTGGACTTCGTTTGATATTGGTTTTCTACGAAACATAAAACATGCAACAGACAAGAACTGGCACTGGGCACTAGATCAATATGTTAGTCCCAAAAATAGTATAAAAAGTTGCCAAAAGTATATGAAAGTTGAATATTATTGGCATGGAACAATCAAAAATTATAGATACGATGGAGACGTATCAGTAGTCTTAGAGTAACTTTCTCTGTGATTGTCTTTTGTTTCTGTCGTCTGATGTATCTCTCTCGCTGACTGCAGAGGTCTTGTGATCTTGGGGCACAACTTTCTGAGTTGAACAAGAAGCAAATCAGCCTCAATCTCGATCTTGAAGTGGCGAAGAAGAACGTCAAGACTGCTCAGGAAGAAACATCCATCATGGGAGGTAACCAATCGTCAACTCTCCACCTTCTCAGTGCTTTTTTCTTTCAGTCTCTTTGAACCGATTGACTTCACACGAACAGATGTGCATAGTGAAAACCGTGAACTTCAAGCTCGTCTAAAGACTGTTGTTTCTTTAGAGAAAATAAAGGAGGCTCTGGAGAAGAAGGATCTGGATCTTGCTGCTGCTCAAAAGGAGGCGCGAGAGAAGACAGTGCTTGCGGATAAGAAGCTGGCTTGAGTTAGCAAGTTGGAAGAGGAGAATTCGAAGCTGAAGACCGCCATCTCTGAGGCCAATCGGGAGGTCGAGCAACTGAAGAAGGACAAGGAGAACTTAACCAATGGAGTCGGAAGTCTCAAAACCAAGACGGGCGAGCTGGACTCCTATCTGGGATAACTTGCAGCGAAACTGGTCCTAAAGCTTGAAGGTATCATCGTTCGACTGATTAGTTACCGTTGATTGGAACGTCTTGTCATACTATCGACTCACCATTTTTTCCAATTGTGCAGAACTTTGTCAGGACTTTGAGGCTAAGACTGGGCGGGTCGAGACGGGTCTCGACCCCATCAATTGTACTGTTAAAGATGATGTTGCGATGAACTTGCTGCGGTTGGAATCACGTATGCACAGTGTCGTTGCTTATCTCGCCCGACTGAAGGCGGCGATGACTCGGGTTGATGCTGAACTATCTCCCTAGGCGGAACTTTCACAAGATCTCGAGTCACTGATGGCTCGACTGAATCAGATCCCTAGCCGAGTGCAAGAATGGAAGAAATCATCTGCTCGCTGTGGTGCTGACGTTGCCCTGTCATTGGTCCGAGTGCATTGCAAAGACGCCAGAGAAGACAAGATGGCTGCCCTCAAGGTTGTGAACACCAAGATGCATACTTTCCAGTGCTTCATGGACACTTTCCTTCAAGCTGCCACTCGTATTGCAGACAGCATTGATCTTGACAGTTTCTATGATCCAGCCAGCCCTTCTCCTGACGAGTGACTGAAAAACATTATGCCTCACACTTATTTGCCTCGGAATGCCGAGTGATCGTGTAATCTTTAAACTCTTTCAGGCTTGATGTCTGAGTACTCTTGCCCGCTGCAGTTCTGAACTTTTGCAGGGTTTATCCGAACTTGGATTTCTTTGAATATCGTGGCTTTTGCTCTATTTCCTAAACTGTTTCTGATTGTCCCTCGGTTCCGAGTGGACTTGATCTTATCACCCTTTGCCGAATGAAAGTACATTGTACTTATGAAGGAGCTCAATCGCGGTATTCAGTCGACACCTCATCGTCCTTGTGAATAGGGACAGAACATTGTATTTGTGGCGTAGCTCAGAGGTAGTGCTCAGTCGACGCCTTGTCGCCCTTGCGGATAAGGACGGAACATTGTATTTGTGGCGTAGCTCAGAGGTAGAACTCAGTCGACGCCTTGTCGCCCTTGCGGATAAGGACGAAACATTGTATTTGTGGCATAGCTCAAAGGTAGAACTCAGTCGACGCCTTGTCGCCCTTGCGGATAAGGACGGAACATTGTATTTGTGGCGTAGCTCAGAGGTAGAACTTAGTCGATGATTTTGTGACTTAGGCGATTATAGGATCGCAGCTAAGTCTCTGAGTGGGAGGATTGCTCTCCACTCGGAGTGTTTTTTAACTTAGGCAATTACGGGGTCGTAGCTAAGTCCCCGAGTGGGAGGATTGCTCTCCTCTCGGATTGTTTTTTAACTTAGGCGATTACGGGGTCGCAGCGAAGCCTCCGAGTGGAAGGATTGCTCTCCACTCGGAGTGTTTTTTAACTTAGGCAGTTACGGGGTCGCGGCCAAGCCTCCGAGTGGGAGGATTGCTCTCCACTAGGAGTGTTTTTTAACTTAGGCGATTACAGGGTCGCAGCTAAGCCTCCGAGTGGGAGGATTGCTCTCCACTCAGACTGTTTTTAACTTAGGCGATTACAAGGTCGCAGCTAAGCCCCCGAGTGGGAGGATTGCTCTCCACTCGGAGTGTTTTTTAACTTAGGTGAATCGGGTTCGCAGCTAAGCCCCCGAGTGGGAGGATTGCTCTCCACTCAGACTGTTATTTAACTTAGGCGATTACGGGGTCGCAGCTAAGACCCCGAGTGGGAGGGTTGCTCTCCACTCTGAGTGTTTTTAACTTAGGCGATTACAGGGTCGCAGCTAAGCCCCCGATTGGGAGGATTTCTCTCCACTCAGAGTGTTTTTTAACTTAGGCAAATCGGGTTCGCAGCTAAGCCCTCGAGTGGAGGATTGCTCTCCACTCGAAGTGTTTTCTTTAACTTAGGCGAATCGGGTTCGCGGCTAAGTCACCCACTGGAGGATTTGGACACAAGTGATTATGGGAAACCAATCATTAAGATACTGTAACGATCTTATCTTTGTAAAATAATCTGAAATGCTTTTATTACAAATTGACGGGTCGAGTGATTCTAGGTGTAGAAAGGGCGAAGCAGCTCCGCGTTCCATGCACGTGGCTCGTCTATTTTCTTGGCTACGTTGTAGATGTGATACGCTCCATTGTGAAGCACCTTGGTGATGATGAAGGGACCTTCCCAAGCCGGAGAGAGCTTGTGAGGTCATTTCTGAACCACTCAGAGCACAAGGTCTCCCTCTTGAAACGCTCGACCTCTGACGTTGCGGGCATGGAATCGACGCAGATCTTGCTGATAAATGGTCGATCGGACCAAAGCCATCTCGAGTTCTTCCTCCAAGAGATCGACTGCGTCTTCACGTGCTTGCTCTGCTTCGGTTTCTGTGAATAGTTCAACTCTGGGAGCATTGTGCAGTAAGTCACTCGGAAGTACAGCCTCGGCGCCGTACACCAGGAAGAAGGGGGTTCGTTCAGTCGACCGGTTGGGTGTTGTCCTTAGCCCCCATAGGACTGATGGTAGTTCGGTCACCCATGCCTTAGGAGCATGCTTACGATCACGCATCAGACGAGGTTTTAACCCTTGAAGGATCAAATCATTCGCCCTTTCAGCCTGTCCATTCGACTACGGGTGCGTGACAGACGCGTAGTCGACCCGAGTGCCTTGAGATGCACGGAATGCCTTGAACTCATTAGAATCAAAGTTGGATCCGTTATCTGTGATGATGCTGTGAGGAACTCCATATCTGAATATCAACTCTTCGATGAAACTGATGGCAGTGCCTGCTCCAAGGTTCTTGATGGGCTTGGCTTCGATCCACTTGGTAAACTTGTCGACTGCTACGAGAAAATGGGTGAAGCCACTCGCGCCGGTTTTGAAGGGTCCGGCCATATCCAATCCCCAGACTGCAAACGGCCAAACGAGCGGAATAGTCTTCAGGGCAGATGCGGGCTTGTGAGACATGTTGGAGTAAAATGGCAACCTGCACACTTGTCGACTATATCCTTCGCCATCTCATTTGCTCAAGGCCAATAAAACCCTGGTCGATATGCTTTGGCCACGATGGTCCGAGAGGACGCATGATGGCCACAGGTCCCCGAGTGGATATCATTTAGGATCATCTGACCTTCTTCTGGGTGATGCAGCGTTGTGCAACTCCTGTGACACTCTATCTGTAAAGATGCCCTCTTATCACAGTGAAAGCTTTGAATCGACGAACTATCCGGCGAGCCTCGTCTTCGTCCTCTGGGAGCTCTTTTCTGAGAATGTACGCGATGTATGGGACCGTCCAATCAGGAGTGATCACTAAGACTTCCATGATCAGGTCGACCATGGCTGGAATCTCTACCTCAGTCGGGTCGGTTGGACTTATCGGCTACGGGGGCTCGTCTTTGAAGGGATCTTCTTGTACTGACGGGGTATGGAGATGCTCCAAGAACACATTGCTGGGGATAGGCTTCCGAGTGGAACCTATCTTCGCCAGATCATCAGCAGCTTGATTTTTGATTCGCGGTATGTGGTGGAGCTCCAATCCCTCAAACTTATTTTCTAGCTTCCTCACTGCGTTGCAGTAACCTGTCATTGCGGGACTCCTGACATCCCATTCCTTCGTCACTTGGTTAACCACCAAATCTGAGTCGCCATAAACCATTAGGCGTCGGACGCCAAGTGAAATGGCCATACACAACCCATATGAAAGTGTTTCATACTCTGATTCATTGTTTGAAGAGTCAAAGTGAATCTGAAGGACATAATTGAGCTTGTCTCCTCGTAGGGACACTAAAACCACTCCTGCACCAGAGCCATTCAACATCTTGGACCCATCAAAGAACATGGCCCAATGTTCCGACTGAATTTGAATCGGCTGTTGCTGTTCAGTCCACTCTGCGAGGAAGTCTGCAATTGCTTGAGACTTAATGGCCTTCTTTGCCTCAAATTGGATATCCAAAGGAAGAAGTTCAATCGCGCACTTTGCCACTCGACCAGTTGCATCTCTATTATTCAAGATCTCTGACAAAGGAGCATCACTGACGACTGATATTGAATGATCAGAGAAATAATGTGCAACTTTCTTCATGGTCAGGTAGATCCCATAAACAAGCTTCTGATAATGAGGATATCGCTGCTTGGACGGGGTTAAGACTTCTGAGATGTAATACACGGGGCGCTGAACTTTGAAGGCTTTGCCTTCTTCTTCCCGCTCAACCATGAGCACTGTGCTAGCAACTTGTCATGTGGCTACGATGTAAAGCAACAGAGGCTCCTTGCTAACCGGAGCAGCAAGCACCGGCTGGGTGGAAAGCAGGGCTTTGAGCTCTTTAAACGCTGCTTCAGCTTCGTCATTCCACTCGAATTTGTCAGACTTCTTCATCAATCAGTAAAGAGGCAGTGCCTTTTCACCGAGGCGTGAGATGAATTGGCTCAAAGGGGCCAAGCAACCGGTAAGCTTCTGAACATCATGCAGGCGCACTGGGCGCTTCATTCGGAGGATTGTGCCAATCTTCTCTGGGTTTGCATAGATCCCTCGTTCGGAAATAAGGAAACCGAGTAACTTTCCGCCTGGGACTCCAAATGTGCACTTAGATGGGTTAAGCTTGATATCGTACCTTTTCAGGTTGGCAAAGGTTTCAGCTAGGTCAGTCAGCAGGTCGGAACCTTTGCGTGACTTAACCACTATGTCATCCATATATGCTTCCACATTCCGACTGATTTGAGTGAGCAGGCACTTTTGAATCATGCGCATGAATGTGGCACCAGCATTCTTGAGGCCGAAGGGCAGAGTAACATAGCAAAAACACCCGAACGGGGTGATGAAAGTCGTTTTTATCTCATCGGGTCCATACAGTCGGATCTGATGGTACCCGGAATAAGCGTCCAGGAAGGACAGTCGCTCACATCTCGGAGTTGAGTCGACAATCTGGTCAATGCGGGGTAGAGGGAAATGATCTTTTGGGCAGGCCTGATTGATGTGTTTGAAGTCAATACAAATTCGAAGTGAATCGTCCTTCTTGGGAACCATAACGACGTTGGCGAGCCACTCGAAGTGGTATATCTCGCGGATAAACTCAGCAGCCAGGAGCCGAGCCACTTCCTCGCCAATGGCTTTTCTCTTCTCTGTGGCGGACCGATGGAGGTACTCTTTGATGGGTTTTACTTTTGGGTCGACTCGGAAACGGTGCTCAGCCAGTCCCCTGGGCACACCTGGCATGTCAGATGGTTTCCATGCAAAGATGTCCCAGTTCTCACGGAGGAACTGGATGAGTGCTTCTTCCTATTTGCTGTCGAGTGTCGACGAAATATGGGTCAGAGCAGCATTGGGATCGGTCGGGTGAACATGAACTGGCTTGGTCTCTCCGGCCGACTGAAATGCTGACTCTGAAGAAGGCCTCTTAGCACGCAGCAAATCACTCGGATCTGTTGTCTTCTGATACTCTTGGAACTCCACTGCTGCCATCTCCTCATCTGCTATTTGTGCTCCATCTTGAAGATAATCTTCTGCTCTCTGACGGTTACGGGAAACCGTTATCACGCCTCTGGGGCCAGGCATCCTCACCTTGAGATAAACATAACATGGTCGATCCATAAAGCTAGCATAAGCAGGTCTGCCCAGAATGGCATGATATGCACTCTGGAAATCCACTACCTCAAGCGTCAACTTCTCCTTGCGGAAATTCTTCTCGTCGCCGAAAACCACATCAAGAGTGATTTGGCCGAGTGATTCGGCTTTCTTTCCTGGAATGATGCCATGGAATCGCATGTTACTCTCACTGAGTTTGGACATCGGGATGCCCATTCCTTTGAGAACTTCAGCATATAGGATATTCAGGCCACTGCCACCATCCATCAGAACCTTAGTCAGTCGGGTGCCCCCCACGACTGGGTTGACCACCAGCACCTGCCGCCCAGGGGTAGCTACGCGTGCCGGGTGGTCGGACTGGTCGAATGTAATAGGGACCTTTGACCACTTCAGATATCTTGGTGTTGCCGGAGCAACCATGTTTACTTGTCTGTTAATGACCTTCTGTCGACTTTTGCTCTCTATATCGGCAAAAAATCACCAAGGTGGCATTAACATTGGGATAACCATCGTCATCGTCCTTATCCTCTTCTTCCTTATCAGGCTCTTTGTCCTTGCCACTAGGTTTACTTTCTTGGAAGCTCTGAATAAGTAGCCGGCATTGTCGAGTGGTATACTTGGGGAGAATCAGATTTCCCTCCTCGACCTTCTTGGTGTGAATGTGACACGGTAAATCCAACACATCATTTCCTTTCTGATCTTTCACCTTCTTTGAGGACCAGGGCCCTTTAAATTTCCCTTTGAACTTTCCTTGATTTAACACCGCTGCCTCGGCAGGACCTGCTGCCTCAGCCTTTCGCTTCTGCTTCCGACTGGAATTTCCTCCCCGGTGTCATGGGTGACTGTTTTGTGCTTTCCACTCCGGAGTCGGTCTTCCTCTTTGCCGTTAGCGTACTTAGTAGCAATCTCCATCATCCGAGTCAAGGACATATCTCCTGTCCGACCGAATTTTAGGACAAGCTCCCTGTAGCGAACGCCTTCCTTGAAAGCACAGACTGCTTGGTGATCAGACACATTTTCCACTATGTGGTGCAAAGTGATCCTGTTGGGGAACGTAGTAATTTCAAAAAAATTCCTACGCACACGCAAGATCATGGTGATGGAATAGCAACGAGAGGGGAGAGTGTTGTCCACGTACCGTCGTAGACCGTAAGCGGAAGCGTTAGCACAACGCGGTTGACGTAGTCGTACTTCTTCATGATCCGACCGATCCAAGTACCGAACATACGGCACCTCCGAGTTCAGCACACGTTCAGCTCGATGACGATCCCCGGGCTCCGATCCAGCAAAGCTTCGGGGATGAGTTCCGTCAGCACGACGGCGTGGTGATGATGATGATGTTCTACCGGCGCAGGGCTTCGCCTAAACTCCGCGACGATATGACCGAGGTGGAATATGGTGGAGGGGGCACCGCACACGGCTAAGGAACGATCCGTTGATCAACTTGTGTGTCATGGGGTGCCCCCCTGCCCCCGTATATAAAGGAGGGAGGGGGGAGGCCGGCCGGCCCTTGTGGGCGCACCAAGGAGGAGGAGTCCTCCTCCTAGTAGGAGTAGGACTCCCCCTTTCCTACTCCTACTAGGAGGGGAAAGGAAGGGGGAGAGGGGGGAAGGAAAGAGGGGGGTGCCGCCCCCCCCCCCTCCTAGTCCAATTCGGACCAGAGGGAGAGGGGGCGCGCGGCCCACCCTGGCCGCCCCTCTCTCTTCCCACCAAGGCCCATGTGGCCCATTAACTCTCCGGGGGGGTTCCGGTAACCCTCCGACACTCCGGTTTTCTCCGAAATCACCCGGAACACTTCCGGTGTCCGAATATAGTCGTCCAATATATCAATCTTTATGTCTCGACCATTTCGAGACTCCTCGTTATGTCCGTGATCACATCCAGGACTCCAAACAAACTTTGGTACATCAAAACTTATAAACTCATAATAAAACTGTCATCGTAACGTTAAGCGTGCGGACCCTACGGGTTCGAGAACTATGTAGACATGACCTAGAACTATTCTCGGTCAATAACCAATAGCGGAACCTGGATGCCCATATTGGTTCCTACCTATTCTACGAAGATCTTTATCGGTCAAACTGCATAACAACATACGTTGTTCCCTTTGTCATCGGTATGTTACTTGCCCGAGATATGATCGTCGGTATCCAATACCTAGTTCAATCTCGTTACCGTCAAGTCTCTTTACTCGTTCTGTAATGCATCATTCCGTAACCAACTCATTTGGTCACATTGCTTGCAAGTCTTATAAAGATGTGCATTACCGAGAGGGCCCAGAGATACCTCTCCGATAATCGGAGTGACAAAACCTAATCTCGAAATACGCCAACTCAACATTTACCTTCGGAGACACCTGTAGTACTCCTTTATAATCACCCAGTTACGTTGTGACGTTTGGTAGTACCCAAAGTGTTCCTCCGGTAAACGTGAGTTGCATATTTCTCATAGTTACAGGAACATGTATAAGTCATGAAGAAAGCAATAGAAATATACTAAACAATCAAGTGCTATGCTAACAGAATGGGTCATGTCAATCACATCATTCTTCTAATGATGTGATCCCATTACTCAAATGACAACACATGTCTATGGTTAGGAAACATAACCATCTTTGATTAACGAGCTAGTCAAGTAGAGGCATACTAGTGACTATATGTTTGTCTATGTATTCACACATGTATCATGTTTCCGGTTAATACAATTTTAGCATGAATAATAAACATTTATCATGATATGAGGAAATAAATAATAACTTTATTATTTCCTCTACGGCATATTTCCTTCAGTCTCCCACTTGCACTAGAGTCAATAATCTAGATTACATAGTAATGATTCTAACACCCATGGAGTCTTGGTGCTGATCAGGTTTTGCTCGTGAGAGTGGCTTAGTCAACGGGTCTGCAACATTCAGATCCGTATGTATCTTGCAAATCTCTATGTCTCCCACTTGGACTTGGTCCCGAATGGAATTGAAGCGTCTCTTGTTGTGCTTGGTCCTCTTGTGAAATCTGGATTCCTTTGCCAAGGCAATTGCACCAGTATTGTCACAGAAGATTTTCATCGGTCCCGATGCACTAGGTATGACACCTAGATCGTAAATGAACTCCTTCATCCAGACTCCTTCATTTGCTGCTTCCGAAGCAGCTATGTACTCCGCTTCACATGTAGATCCCGCCACGACGCTTTGTTTAGAACTGCACCAACTTACAGCTCCACCGTTTAATAAAAACACGTATCCGGTTTGCGATTTAGAATTGTCCGGATCAGTGTCAAAGCTTGCATCGACGTAACCATTTACGACTAGCTCTTTGTCACCTCCATATACGAGAAACATATCCTTAGTCCTTTTCAGGTATTTCATGATGTTCTTGACCGCTGTCCAGTGATCCATTCCTGGATTACTTTCGTACCTACCTGCCAAGCCTATTGCTAAGCATACGTCAGGTCTGGTACACAGCATTGCATACATGATAGAGCCTATGGCTGAAGCATAGGGAACATCTTTCATTTTCTCTCTATCTTCTGCTGTGGTCGGGCATTGAGTTTGACTCAACTTTACACCTTGTAGTACGGGCAAGAACCCTTTCTTTGCCTGATCCATTTTGAACTTTTTCAAGATTTTATCAAGGTATGTGCTTTGTGAAAGTCCTATTAAGCGTCTTGATCTATCTCTATAGATCTTGATGCCCAATATGTAAGCAGCTTCACCGAGGTCTTTCATTGAAAAACTTTTATTCAAGTATCCCTGTATGCTATCCAGAAATTCTATATCATTTCCAATTAATAATATGTCATCTACATATAATATCAGAAATGCTACAGAGCTCCCACTCACTTTCTTGTAAATACAGGCTTCTCCAAAAGTCTGTATAAAACCATATGCTTTGATCACACTATCAAAGCGTTTATTCCAACTCCGAGATGCTTGCACCAGTCCATAAATGGAATGCTGGAGCTTGCACACTTTGTTAGCACCTTTTGGATCTACAAAACCTTCTGGCTGCATCATATACAACTCTTTTCCCAGAAATCCATTCAAGAATGCAGTTTTGACATCCATTTGCCAAATTTCATAATTATGAAATGCAGCAATAGCTAACATGATTCGGGCAGACTTAAGCATCGCTACGGGTGAGAAAGTCTCATCATAGTCAACCCCTTGAACTTGTCGAAAACCTTTCGCAACAAGTCGAGCTTTATAGACAGTTATATTACCATCAGCGTCAGTCTTCTTCTTAAAGATCCATTTATTCTCAATGGCTTGCCAATCATCGGGCAAGTCAACCAAAGTCCATACTTTGTTTTCATACATGGATCCCATCTCAGATTTCATGGCCTCTAGCCATTTTGCGGAATCTGGGCTCATCATCGCTTCCTCATAGTTCGTAGGTTCATCATGATCAAGCAACATGACTTCCAGAATTGGATTACCGTACCACTCTGGTGCAGATCTTACTCTGGTAGACCTACGAGGTTCAGTAGAAACTTGATCTGAAGTTTCATGATCAATATCATTAGCTTCCTCACTAATCGGTGTAGTTGTCACAGGAACCGGTTCTTCTGATGAACTACTTTCCAATAAGGGAGTAGATACAGTTATCTCATCAAGTTCTACTTTCCTCCCACTCACTTCTTTCGAGAGAGACTCCTTCTCTAGAAAGGATCCGATTTTAGCAACGAAAATCTTGCCCTCAGATCTGTGATAGAAGGTGTACCCAATAGTCTCTTTTGGGTATCCTATGAAGACACATTTCTCCGATTTGGGTTCGAGCTTATCTGGTTGAAGTTTCTTCACATAAGCATCGCAGCCCCAAACTGTAAGAAACGATAACTCTGGTTTCTTGCCAAACCACAGTTCATAAGGCGTCGTCTTAACGGAATTTGATGGTGCCCTATTTAACGTGAATGCGGCCGTCTCTAAAGCATAACCCCAAAACGATAGCGGTAAATCAGTAAGAGACATCATAGATCGCACCATATCTAGTAAAGTACGATTACGATGTTCGGACACACCATTTCGTTGTGGCGTTCCGGGTGGCGTGAGTTGCGAAACTATTCCGTATTGTTTCAAGTGTAGACCAAACTCGTAACTCAAATATTCTCCTCCACGATCAGATCGTAGAAATTTTATTTTCCTGTTACGATGATTTTCTACTTCACTCTGAAATTCTTTGAACTTTTCAAATGTTTCAGACTTGTGTTTCATCAAGTAGATATACCCATATCTGCTCAAATCATCTGTGAAGGTGAGAAAATAACGATACCCTCCGCGAGCCTCAACATTCATTGGACCACAAACATCAGTATGTATGATTTCCAACAAATCAGTTGCTCGCTCCATAGTTTCGGAGAACGGCGTTTTAGTCATCTTGCCCATGAGGCACGGTTCGCAAGTACCATGTGATTCATAATCAAGTGATTCCAAAAGCCCATCAGTATGGAGTTTCTTCATGCACTTTACACCGATATGACCTAAACGGCAGTGCCACAAATAAGTTGCACTATCATTATTAACTCTGCATCTTTTGGTTTCAACACTATGAATATGTGTATCACTACTATCGAGATTCAATAAAAATAGACCACTCTTCAAGGGTGCATGACCATAAAAGATATTACTCATATAAATAGAACAACCATTATTCTCTGATTAATGTGAATAACCGTCTCGCATCAAACAAGATCCAGATATAATGTTCATGCTTAATGCTGGCACCAAATAACAATTATTTAGGTCTAAAACTAATCCCGATGGTAGATGTAGAGGTAGCGTGCCGACCGCGATCACATCGACTTTGGAACCATTTCCCACACGCATCGTCACCTCGTCCTTAGCCAATCTTTGCTTAATCCGTAGTCCCTGTTTCGAGTTGCAAATATTAGCAACAGAACCAGTATCAAATACCCAGGTGCTACTGCGAGCATTAGTAAGGTACACATCAATAACATGTATATCACATATACCTTTGTTCACTTTGCCATCCTTCTTATCCGGCAAATACTTGGGGCAGTTCCACTTCCAGTGTCCAGTCTGCTTGCAGTAGAAGCACTCAATTTCAGGCTTAGGTCCAGACTTGGGTTTCTTCTCTTGAGCAGCAACTTGCTTGTTGTTCTTTTTGAAGTTCCCCATCTTCTTCCCTTTGCCCTTTTTCTTGAAACTGGTGGTCTTGTTAACCATCAACACTTGATGCGCCTTCTTGATTTCTACCTCCGCGGCTTTTAGCATCGCGAAGAGCTCGGGAATAGTCTTGTTCATCCCTTGCATATTATAGTTCATCACGAAGCTCTTGTAGCTTGGTGGCAGTGATTGAAGAATTCTGTCAATGACACTATCATCAGGAAGATTAACTCCCAGTTGAATCAAGTGATTATTATACCCAGACATTTTGAGTATATGTTCACTGACAGAACTATTCTCTTCCATCTTACAGCTCTAGAACTTATTGGAGACTTCATATCTCTCAATCCGGGCAATTGCTTGAAATATTAACTTCAACTCCTGGAACATCTCATATGCTCCATGACGTTCAAAACGTCGTTGAAGACCCGGTTCTAAGCCGTAAAGCATGGCACACTGAACTATCGAGTAGTCATCAGCTTTGCTCTGCTAGACGTTCTTAACATCGTCAGTTGCATCAGCAGCAGGCCTGGCACCCAGCGGTGCTTCCAGGACGTAACTTTTCTGTGCAACAACGAGGATAATCCTCAGGTTACGAACCCAGTCCGTGTAATTGCTACCATCATCTTTCAACTTTGCTTTCTCAAGGAACACATTAAAATTCAACAGAACAACAGCACGAGCCATCTATCTACAAACAAACATAGACAAGCAAAATACTATCAGGTACTAAGTTCATGATAAATTTAAGTTCAGTTAATCATATTACTTAAGAACTCCCACTTAGAAAGACATCTCTCTAGTCATCTAAGTGATCACGTGATCCAAATCAACTAAACCATGTCCGATCATCACGCGAGATGGAGTAGTTTCAATGGTGAACATCACTATGTTGATCATATCTACTATATGATTCACGCTCGACCTTTTGGTCTCCATGTTCCGAGGCCATATCTGTATATGCTAGGCTCGTCAAGTATGACCTGAGTATTCCGCGTGTGCAACTGTTTTGCACCCGTTGTATTTGAACGTAGAGCCTATCACACCCGATCATCACGTGGTGTCTCAGCACGAAGAACTTTCGCAATGGTGCATACTCAGGGAGAACACTTCTTTATTATTAGTGAGAGATCATCTTAAAATGCTACCGTCAATCAAAGCAAGATAAGATGCATAAAGGATAAACATCACATGCAATCAATATAAGTGATATGATATGGCCATCATCATCTTGTGCTTGTGATCTCCATCTTCGAAGCACCATCGTGATCACCATCGTCACCGGCGCGACACCTTGATCTCCATCGTAGCATCGTTGTCGTTACGCCATCTATTGCTTCTATGACTATCGCTACCGCCTAGAGATAAAGTAAAGCAATTACAGGGTGTTTGCATTTCATACAATAAAGCGACAACCATATGGCTCCTGCCAGTTGCCGATAACTTCGGTTACAAAACATGATCATCTCATACAATAAAATATAGCATCACGTCTTGACCATATCACATCATAACATGCCCTGCAAAAACAAGTTAGACGTCCTCTACTTTGTTGTTGCAAATTTTACGTGGCTGCTACGGGCTTTAGCAAGAACCGTTCTTACCTACGCATAAAAACCACAACGATAGTTCGTCAAGTTGGTGTTGTTTTAACCTTCGCAAGGACCGGGCGTAGCCACACTCGATTCAGCTAAAGTGAGAGAGACACACACCCGTCAGCCACCTTTAAGCATGAGTGCTCGTAACGGTGAAACCAGTCTCGCGTAAGCGTACGCGTAATGTCGGTCCGGGCCGCTTCATCTCACAATACCGCCGAACCAAAGTATGACATGCTAGTAAGCAGTATGACTTGTATCGCCCACAACTCACTTGTGTTCTACTCGTGCATATAACATCAACTCATTAAACCAGGCTCGGATGCCACTGTTGGGGAACGTAGTAATTTCAAAAAAATTCCTACGCACACGCAAGATCATGGTGATGGCATAGCAACGAGAGGGGAGAGTGTTGTCCACGTACCCTTGTAGACCGTAAGCGGAAGCGTTAGCACAACGCGGTTGATGTAGTCGTACGTCTTCACGATCCGACCGATCCAAGTACCGAACGTACGGCACCTCCGAGTTCAGCACACGTTCAGCTCGATGACGATCCCCGGGCTCCGATCCAGCAAAGCTTCGGGGATGAGTTCCGTCAGCACGACGGCGTGGTGACGATGATGATGTTCTACCGGCGCAGGGCTTCGCCTAAACTCCACGGCGATATGACCGAGGTGGAATATGGTGGAGGGGGGCACCGCACACGGCTAAGGAACGATCCGTAGATCAACTTGTGTGTCATGGGGTGCCCCCTGCCCCCGTATATAAAGGAGGGAGGGGGGAGGCCGGCCGGCCCTTGTGGGCGCGCCAAGGAGGAGCAGTCCTCCTCCTAGTAGGAGTAGGACTCCCCCTTTCCTACTCCTACTAGGAGGGGAAAGGAAGGGGGAGAGGGGGGAAGGAAAGAGGGGGGCGCCCCCCCCCCTCCTAGTCCAATTCGGACCAGAGGGAGAGGGGGCGCGCGGCTCACCCTTGCCGCCCCTCTCTCTTCCCACCAAGGCCGATGTGGCCCATTAACTCTCCGAGGGGGTTCCGGTAACCCTCCGGCACTCCGGTTTTCTCCAAAATCACCCGGAACACTTCCGGTGTCCGAATATAGTCGTCCAATATATCAATCTTTATGTCTCGACCATTTCGAGACTCCTCGTTACGTCCGTGATCACATCCGGGACTCCAAACAAACTTCGGTACATCAAAACTTATAAACTCATAATAAAACTGTCATCGTAACGTTAAGCGTGCGGACCCTACGGGTTCGAGAACTATGTAGACATGACCTAGAACTATTCTCAGTCAATAACCAATAGCGGAACCTGGATGCCCATATTGGTTCCTACATATTCTACAAAGATCTTTATCGGTCAAACCGCATAACAACATACGTTGTTCCCTTTGTCATCGGTATGTTACTTGCCCGAGATTTGATCGTCGGTATCCAATACCTAGTTCAATCTCGTTACCGTCAAGTCTCTTTACTCGTTCCGTAATGCATCATTCCGTAACCAACTCATTTGGTCACATTGCTTGCAAGGCTTATAAAGATGTGCATTACCGAGAGGGCCCAGAGATAACTCTCCGACAATCGGAGTGACAAAACCTAATCGCGAAATACGCCAACTCAACATGTACCTTCGGAGACACCTGTAGTACTCCTTTATAATCACCCAGTTACGTTGTGACGTTTGGTAGTACCCAAAGTGTTCCTCCGGTAAACGTGAGTTGCATATTTCTCATAGTTACAGGAACATGTATAAGTCATGAAGAAAGCAATAGCAATATACTAAACGATCAAGTGCTATGCTAACGGAATGGGTCATGTCAATCACATCATTCTTCTAATGATGTGATCCCATTAATCAAATGACTACACATGTCTATGGTTAGGAAACATAACCATCTTTGATTAACGAGCTAGTCAAGTAGAGGCATACTAGTGACTATATGTTTGTCTATGTATTCACACATGTATCATGTTTCCGGTTAATACAATTTTAGCATGAATAATAAACATTTATCATGATATGAGGAAATAAATAATAACTTTATTATTGCCTCTAGGGCATATTTCCTTCAGATCCATCTCTAGATATAGTCCCTCAGGGTTTCATTTGGTTTCTGCATGCAATGCTGCAGTTCTGGTAGACCGGCTGGCCTCTTGCAAGTTCCCTCAAATGTTCTAGTGAACACTCGGGCTAACTCATCCCAACTCAAAATACTCCCAGGGGCCAACTGAGTCAACCAAGCTCTGGCAGACCCTTCAAGCATCAGAGGAAGGTGATTCATGGCCACCTCATCGCTGCCACCGCCCATGTGCACAGCCACTCGGTAATCTTCGAGCCAAGTATCGGGCTTCGACTCCCCTGTAAACTTGCTGACGCCAGTCGCCATTATGAAGTTATGGGGTATCTCAGCAGCTCTGATGGCCCTTCCAAAACACTCGGGGCCGGAAACATGGACTCTGCCTCCACTGGGTCTGTCGGGTCGACCAGACCTTGCTTCAAAGCCAGGTTCTCTGGGGTCGACTGGAACTCTGCGGTCATTCCCGTACGGACGCCTGTAGTCATTGCGCCTGGGCGCGTATGACCCATCCCTCGGAAGGGGCGAAGGCGCTCGACGGTAGTTGTCGCGGGCGTACTCACGATCATATTCACCATGAGCCCTTCCCAAGTACCGATCCTGACGGTGATCGCGGCCTCCCTGCCGCAAAGTGGACCTTCGACTGTGAGCCGACTGAACGGTGTCCGCTCTCACTGATCTACTGTGGATTCTGTTCCGCGACTGGGAAACAGTGGAGTTCTGGTCTCCCGCTGCTCGGAGCAGCGCCTTGATCCGTTCCAGGCCTCTCCCTGCCTCTGATCGGGGCGGCTGAATAAACTCTGCAATACGCGCAGCCGATGCCAAATTCTGAATCGGTGAACGGAATACTTGAGTTTCCGGTGGAAATAACTGTTGTGCGCATCGACTGGATTCAGGAATCAGTCGACGAGCACGCTCGTCGAGAGAATATTGGAGATTCTCCACATGAGTGCGTTCATCCAGAGTGGCCAGGCGCACTGCCTCCAAGGCCCGGGCCTCAGCAATTTCCCCTATGATGGGGGTCTGGAGAGCCTCCATGTTGCGGCGGTGCAGCTCCTCCCTCTGCTGCGAGTTGAGAGGTTGAGGCTGGTACTCTTCATGGTCGAGTGACGAGCCGGCACTCCTGCCGCTGTCGCTGCTGCGACGAAAGCCAGGCGGACCGTGAAGGGAGTCGACCATGAGGACTTCCGTCGCGGGATCACAACTCCCGCTTTTAGAAATAGTATCTGTGAAATCAGTCGACAGATCGACCGATCCGCGACATGTCGGGCTCAATAGCCGTGACTTGGGAGTGAAGGCTTGACGAGCCACCACGTGTCTCACCCATCGCTGGATCCGCGAACGGCCAGACCGCTTTCGGCGGCGTCCAGCGGAATGAGTCAACGATGCGATGGCCGACGGGTATGGTGAAGATGGCTGCCTGAGGAGGACACCGCAGGAGCTCGCGCGGAAGTGCGTCGAGCCACGAGTCAGAAGGGCCTCGACATCGACGGGAGCCTCCTAGAGCCAGGCGGAATCGTCGGCGACGAAGATGAACGCGCTGAGCCGGATCTCGCGGCCCATGACCAAATCGCCACCGGAAACCATGCTGATGAAGGTCGAAGAAGATGCAACTTTGCCGGAAGTCGCTAAGACGCTTTGCCCCACGGTGGACGCCAACTGTCGTGGTACTAAGTCTGACAGTAAGAATAGGGGGTACATATGGAGAGGCAAGGTCCTAGCTACGGCAAGGTTGTACGCAAGAGTTTACGAGTTCATGCCCCTCTCGGAGGAGGTAAAAGCTTTACATCTCGATTCCCGGAGGCAGTCGACTGGATTATGAGTATGTGTGTGTTACAGGGAGTGCGAACCCTTGTCCCAGAGGAGGGTGGTGGCTTATATAGAGTTCGCTAGGTCCCCAGCCATCTCCCATTACAGAGGGTTGCACGTATATAAAGATTGAGGCGTTACTGGTAATGCCAACCTTAAGTGACTTTAATGACCTTAAAGACTACGGAGTGAATACCCGCCCGTTGTTGTTCTGAGTGACTTCTGGTCTTCAATAGATCGAGTGATTTATTGTATGGTCGAGTGGTTGACTGGCCGTGTGACTTCGGGAATGAGGGGTATCCGAGTGGTTCATTGGTCGAGTGGATTGCACTCGACACCTTTACTGGGTACCCTTTGTTGTCTCTTGAGCTTCTTTGCTTCTAGGGTAGTGACCTTAGATAGGGCGTATAGGTCAGGCCTGTGACCCTACCCTAGGTCTGTATCCTCATCAGCAGCCTTGCCATTGATTCCATGCAGGAAACCGAGGCATTCCGATGACGACAAGGCGGCGTCTCGCTGACTCGGCGGGCCCGTGGCTCTTTCGCGCTAAAACCGCTCGCCTCGGCACCCCCCGCGCGTCGGGTTCGGGCTGGGTTCGCCGGTGCTGATTTCGGCCCAAGTCGGTGAAAAACGGGCTCTTGGGACGTGACTGGACCGTTTTTTCGACGCCGGTGCGAAAAAATCGCCTTGGGACCATGTTGGGGACGCTGCTGGAGATGCTCTAATAAAAGAGTCTGTCTCTGTCGCCATCTCCACGTGCCCCCCTTCCTCCGCATCTCCAACTTGTAGAAGTTGGAACTCTGCTTCTAGTAGTTGTAGGTGTTAGAGTATACGTGGAATACTGCGTACGGACTGTGTATGTAGCACGACCTCAGGTCAGTGCGTGTGTGTGAGTAGTGGGCACGATGGCTGCCCACGATCGCCCCTGGTAGTGGCACACGATGCCTCTGTAATCTGTATATGCTGACGACCACAGAGCCAATGCAAGTGTGCTGAATCCCATAGCTTCTCTTCCTCCATCATGGTATCAGAGCCCGACGACCGGCTTCCTCCTCCGGCTCCGGTCGACGATCCCGCTTCCGCCGCTATGGTCGATGGCCCCAGCTCTCCTCCTCCTCCCCCTTCCGATGACCCCGGCGCCCCTGTCACCGATGAACCACCACCACCACCTGCCCTGCTCCCAGCCGCCCCAGTTGCGGTTCCTCGCTCGGTCGTGCGCCCCGTCGCCCCGCTCACCACCGTCATCTCCTCCTCGATGTTGCAGACTATCGACATTCGATGCCACGTCCCTGTCACTCTCGACTTGCTGGCCGGCAACTCCGCCCAGTGGTGCCGCCACTTCGACACGGCCATCGGGATGTTTGGTCTCCGCGACCACGTCGACGCCGACGCCGTCCCGCGCTTCGACGACTCCGACTGGGCGATGACAGACCATGTCGTGGTGCACTGGCTGAACAGCACCACCCCGATCTCCTAGACGCCGTCATGGCGGCGGACGACACCGCGCTCACCGTCTGGACGGCGATCAACGGAATCTTCCGCGACAATCAGCTTGCCCGGGCTGTCTACATCGACGCTGAATATCACGCCGTCGTCCAGGGCAACCTCACCATCATGCAATACTGCACCAAGCTGAAGACGTACGCCGACCAACTTTGTGACCTCGGCCAGCCGGTGACGGAGCCGCGACAGGTTTTTCACGTGCTGCGCGGCCTCAACCGCCAGTACCACGGCGCCATCCCACACATCACCGCGCAGTCTCCGCTCCCGTCGCTCCTCCAGACGCGCTCCTTCCTCCTCCTCGAAGAACACTGCGCTGAGCAGACGGCGCGTCTCCAGGGCACACATGCCCTCGTCGCCGGCTGCGGCGCCGCTCCACCACCTCCCTCGGCCACAGCAGCCCCCCCCCCACGGCGCCTGACTCCTCTGGTCGCGCGCGTGTTGGCCGTGGTCATCACCGTGGCCGTGGCAATGGCACCGGCGGTGCGCCTTCGTCGCAACCGCCGCCCCGTGTCCCTGGCTTGCCCGCTCCCGCGCCCGGAACCAACTCCTGGACCGGTCTCATTCAGGTGTGGCCCATGCCCTGGCGCGCCCCTGGCACCGGCGTGCTCGGTCCTCGCCCTGGGACTCCGCCCCAACAGGCCATGTACGCCGCTCCCGTGCCACCCCTGCTCGGCGGCTACGGCTACGGTGGCTACGCTCCTGCTGGGTACGTACCCGGCTATGCTCCACCGCCCACTGGTGCGCCACAACAGCCCCTGGACATGGCCTCCCTCCAGGCTGTGCTTCATAGCGCCACGGCAGGGCCGTCGTCCTCCGGCTGCTCCGACTGGTACATGGACTCCGACGCGGCCGCCCACATGACCAATTCGCCCGGTACTCTCCAGACTTTACTTCCTTCTTCTTCTTCCTCGCACATTATTGTTGGTAGCGGCGAGCACCTTCCAATTACGCACACTGGCTCTGGCTCGCTCATCACTAGCGCATCCCCTGTCCAGCTGCGCAATATCCTTGTCTCACCCTCCCTCATCAAAAATCTTCTCTCTGTCCGCCAGATTTGTCGTGACAATCCCGTTTCCGTGGAATTTGACTTATTTGGTTTCTCTGTCAAGGACCTTCGAACTCGGGCGGTGATCCTCCGATGTGATTCCACTGGCGACCTTTACTCTGTGGCAGCGGCTCGGCGACCTACTACACCTCCTTTTCCCGGCGTCGTCACCACAGCTCGCCTGCACCAGCGGCTCGGGCATCCTGGGTCTGCTCAGCTCCAGCATGTAGCTAGTCATTTCCCCTTTAGCTTCACGAAATCAGCGCCTCATTCTTGCCACGCATGTCGCCTTGGCAAGCATGTGCGCTTACCATTTTCTAAATCTGTCAGCTGTACATATTTTCCCTTTCAGTTGCTGCATTTGGATGTATGGACTTCTCCGGTTACCAGCGTTTCTGGGTATCAGTTTTACTTAGTTCTCCTCGATGATTATACCCACTACGTCTGGACCTTCCCTCTCAAACACAAATCAGACGTCTTCCCTATCTTGCGCGATTTCTACGCCTATGCTCGCACCCAGTTTCAGCTGCCCGTCTTCTCTGTCCAAACTGACAACGGGCGCGAGTTCGACAGTCACACCACACGCGCTCTCCTTGCATCCCACGGCACCGTCCTGCGCCTCTCCTGCCCGTATACTAGTCAGCAGAAGGGCAAGGCGGAGAGAACTCTCCGCACTCTCAACGACAGCATGCGCGCGCTCCTCCTTCACGCATCATTGCCGCCACGGTTTTGGGCAGAGGCTCTGAACACTGCCACTTACCTGCTTAACAGGCGACCATGCCATCACAGTTCGCCGCGCATGCCGCACGAGCTCTTGCTCGGGGTTGCCCCCGACTACAGCCTGCTCCATGTTTTTGGCTGCCTCTGCTACCCAAGCGCTGCTGCCACCGCGCGCCAGAAACTCGCCCCACGCTCCATGGCTTGTGTCTTCCTCGGATATCCCTCCGACCACCACGGTTATCGCTGTCTTGACCTTGCGTCCAAACGCGTCATCACCTCGCGCCATGTATACCTCCACGAGGACACCTTTCCCTACGCCCACGGTGTCGCATCCACCCATTACCCGCCGCCTCTGCCCCTTAGCACGCCACCAATTCTTCAAATCACCGATTCACACTCCTCTCTGCCTGTTCCTCGCCCCTCTTCGACGGGGACCGTCGGATCCAGTCTGGACGGCATCGCGCCTGCGTCTGCTCCTGCGCCTCTGGCTCGTTCAAACAGGGCCATTGGATTATCCCCGGATGGCCTCGCACGCACTTCTGCCTACGCGCCATCTGCTCGTTAAAACGTGGACGTCGGATCTTCCATGCACGGCTCCCGCCTCGCTGACTCTAGCGCGGTCTCTGCCCGTTCAAACTCTGCCGTTACCTCGTCGTCGCTCGGCTCCGGCTCGTCGTCCTCAACACCTGCTTCCCGTGCGTGTCCCCCGCCTGCTGCACCAGCTCCACCCGATCCACCGCGGCGTGTGCTTACGCGCGCCCAGACCGACGTCTTCAAGCCGAACCCCAAGTACTACGACGCCGCCACTGCATCATCCTCCTTCGTGCTCTCCCCTATGCCGAGCTCCGTGCGTGTCGCCGTTCACGACACGCACTGGCTTGCCGCCATGCGTGAAGAGTACGCGGCTCTCATCACCAACCGTACCTGGGAGCTCGTTCCGCGGCCGCCCGGTGCCAATCTGATCAGCGGCAAGTGGATCTTCAGGCATAAATTTTGCGCCGACGACTCTCTCGAGTGTTACAAAGCGAGATGGGTGGTCCGCGGGTTTCATCAGCGCGCCGGCATTGACTACGGCAAGACCTTCTCTACGGTGGTCAAGCTGGCCACCATTCGAGCCGTGCTCACCATTGCTGCCTCGCGGCAGTGGCCCGTTCATCAACTCGACGTCAAGAACGCGTTTTTGCACGGGACACTTGCTGAGGAAATGTACTGCCTTCAGCCCGCCGGCTTCGTCGACGAGCACCAGCCGCACCACGTCTGTCGCCTGAACAAGTCGTTGTATGGGCTTATGAAGGAAATATGCCCTAGAGGCAATAATAAAGTTATTATTTATTTCCTCATATCATGATAAATATTTATTATTCATGCTAGAATTGTATTAACCGGAAACATGATACATGTGTGAATACATAGACAAACATATAGTCACTAGTATGCCTCTACTTGACTAGCTCGTTAATCAAAGATGGTTATGTTTCCTAACCCTAGACATGTGTTGTCATTTGATTAATGGGATCACATCATTAGGAGAATGATGTGATTGACATGACCCATTCCGTTAGCCTAGCACTTGATCCTTTAGTATATTGCTATTGCTTTCTTCATGACTTATACATGTTCCTGTAACTATGAGAATGATGCAACTCCTGTTTACCGGAGGAACACTTTGGGTACTACCAAACATCACAACGTAACTGGGTGATTATAAAGGAGTACTACAGGTGTCTCCGAAGGTACATGTTGAGTTGGCGTATTTCGAGATTAGGTTTTGTCACTCCGATTGTCGGAGAGGTATCTCTGGGCCCTCTCGGTAATGCACATCTTTATAAGCCTTGCAAGCAATGTGACCAAATGAGTTGGTTACGGGATGATGCATTACGCAACGAGTAAAGAGACTTGCCGGTAACGAGATTGAACTAGGTATTGGATACCGACGATCAAATCTCGGGCAAGTAACATACCGATGACAAAGGGAACAACGTATGTTGTTATGCGGTTTGACCGATAAAGATCTTCGTAGAATATGTAGGAACCAATATGGGCATCCAGGTTCCGCTATTAGTTATTGACCGAGAATAGTTCTAGGTCATGTCTACATAGTTCTCGAACCCGTAGGGTCCGCACGCTTAATGTTACAATGACAGTTTTATTATGAGTTTATAAGTTTTGATGTATCGAAGTATGTTTGGAGTTCCGGATGTGATCACGGACATGACGAGGAGTCCCGAAATGGTCGAGACATAAAGATTGATATATTGGAAGCCTATGTTTGGACATCGGAAAGGTTCCGGGTGAAATCGGGATTTTACTGGAACACCGGGGGGTTACCGGAACCCTCCCGGGGGTTAATGGGCCTTAGTGGGCCATGAGGGAGAAGAGGAGGGCCGGCCAAGGCAGGCCGCGCGCCCCCTCCCCCCTAGTCCGAATTGGACAAGGAAGGGGGGCGGCGCCCCCCTTTCCTCTTTCCCCTCCCCCCTTTCCTTCTCCACTAAGGCAAGAGGGGGGAGTCCTACTCCCGGTGGGAGTAGGACTCCTCCAGGCGCACCCCAAGGGGGCCGGCCGCACCTCCCCCTTCCTCCTTTATATACGGGGGCAGGGGGGCACCCCATAACACACAAGTTGATCTACGGATCATTCCTTAGCCGTGTGTGGTGCCCCCCTCCACCATATTCCACCTCGGTCATATCATCGTGGAGTTTAGGCGAAGCCCTGCGCCGGTAGTACATCATCACCGTCACCACGCCGTCGTGCTGACGGAACTCATCCCGAAGCTTTGCTGGATCAGAGCCCGAGGATCGTCATCGAGCTGAACATGTGCTGAACTCGGAGCTCCCGTACGTTCGGTGCTTCGATCGGTCGGATCGTGAAGATGTACGACTACATCAACCGCGTTGTGCTAAAGCTTCCGCTTACGGTCTACGAGGGTACGTGGACAACACTCTCCCCTCTTGTTGCTATGCCATCACCATGATCTTGCGTGTGCGTAGGAAATTTTTTGAAATTACTACGTTCCACAACAGTGGTATTAGAGCCTAGGTTTTATGCGTTGATGTTATATGCACGAGTAGAACACAAGTGAGTTGTGGGCGATACAAGTCATACTACTTACCAACATGTCATACTTTGGTTCGGCGGTATTGTGAGATGAAGCGGCCCGGACCGACATTACGTGTATGCTTACGCAAGACTGGTTTCACCGTTACGAGCACTCGTGCTTAAAGGTGGCTGGCGGGTGTCTGTCTCTCTCACTTTAGCTGAATCGAGTGTGGCTACGCCCGGTCCTTGCGAAGGTTAAAACAGCACCAACTTGACGAACTATCGTTGTGGTTTTTATGCGTAGGTAAGAACGGTTCTTGCTAAAGCCCGTAGCAGCCACGTAAATTTTGCAACAACAAAGTAGAGGACGTCTAACTTGTTTTTGCAGGGCATGTTATGATGTGATATGGTCAAGACCTGATGCTATATTATATTGTATGAGATGATCATGTTTTGTAACCGTAGTTATCGGCAACTGGCAGGAGCCATATAGTTGTCGTTTTATTGTATGAAATGCAAACGCCCTGTAATTGCTTTACTTTATCTCTAAGCGGTAGTGATAGTCATAGAAGCAATAGATGGCGTAACGACAATGATGCTACGATGAAGATCAAGGTGTCGCGCCGGTGATGATGGTGATCATGACGGTGCTTCGAAGATGGAGATCACAAGCACAAGATGATGATGGCCATATCATATCACTTATATTGATTGCATGTGATGTTTATCCTTTATGCATCTTATCTTGCTTTGATTGACGGTAGCATTTTAAGATGATCTCTCACTAATAATCAAGAAGTGTTCTCCCTGAGTATGCATCGTTGCGAAAGTTCTTCGTGCTGAGACACCACGTGATGATCGGGTGTGATAGGCTCTACATTCAAATACAACGGGTGCAAAACAGTTGCACACGCGGAATACTCAGGCCATACTTGACGAGCCTAGCATATACAGATATGGCCTCGGAACACGGAGACCGAAAGGTCGAGTGTGAATCATATAGTAGATATGATCAACATAGTGATGTTCACCATTGAAACTACTCCATCTCACGTGATGATCGGACATGGTTTAGTTGATTTGGATCACGTGATCACTTAGATGAATAGAGAGATGTCTGTCTAAGTGGGAGTTCTTAAGTAATATGATTAATTGAACTTAAATTTATCATGAAACTTAGTACCTGATAGTATTTTTCTTGTCTATGTTTGTTTGTAGATAGATGGCTCGTGCTGTTGTTCTGTTGAATTTTAATGTGTTCCTTGAGAAAGCAAAGTTGAAAGATGATGGTAGCAATTACACAGACTGGGTCCATAACCTGAGGATTATCCTCATTGCTGCACAGAAAAGTTACGTCCTGAAAGCACCGCTGGGTGCCAGGCCTGCTGCTGATGCAACTGACAACGTTAAGAACGTCTGGCAGAGCAAAGCTGATGACTACTCGATAGTTCAGTGTGCCATGCTTTACGGCTTAGAACCGGGTCTTCAACGACGTTTTGAACGTCATGGGGCATATGAGATGTTCCAGGAGTTGAAGTTAATATTTCAAGCAAATGCCCGGATTGAGAGATATGAAGTCTCCAATAAGTTCTACAGCTGCAAGATGGAGGAGAATAATTCTGTCAGTGAAAACATACTCAAAATGTCTGGGTATAATAATCACTTGATTCAACTGGGAGTTAATCTTCCTGATGATAGTGTTATTGACAGAATTCTTCAATCACTGCCACCAAGCTACAAGAGCTTCGTCATGAACTATAATATGCCAGGGATGAACAAGACTATTCCCGAGCTCTTCGCGATGCTAAAAGCCGCGGAAGTAGAAATCAAGAAGGAGCATCAAGTGTTGATGGTTAACAAGACCACCAGTTTCAAGAAAAAGGGCAAAGGGAAGAAGAAGGGGAACTTCAAAAAGAACAGCAAGCAAGTTGCTGCTCAAGAGAACAAACCCAAGTCTGGACCTAAGCCTGAAACTGAGTGCTTCTATTGCAAGCAGACTGGACACTGGAAGCGGAACTGCCCCAAGTATTTGCCAGATAAGAAGGATGGCAAAGTGAACAAAGGTATATGTGATATACATGTTATTGATGTGTACCTTACTAATGCTCGCAGTAGCACCTGGGTATTTGATACTGGTTCTGTTGCTAATAATCGCAACTCAAAACAGGGACTATGGATTAAGCGAAGATTGGCTAAGGACGAGGTGACGATGCGCGTGGGAAATGGTTCCAAAGTCGATGTGATCGCGGTCGGCACGCTACTTTACATCTACCATTGGGATTAGTTTTAGACCTAAATAATTGTTATTTAGTGCCAGCGTTAAGCATGAACATTATATCTGGATCTTGTTTGATGCGAGACGGTTATTCATATTAATCAGAGAATAATGGTTGTTCTATTTATATGAGTAATATCTTTTATGGTCATGCACCCTTGAAGAGTGGTCTATTTTTATTGAATCTCGATAGTAGTGATACACATATTCATAGTGTTGAAACCAAAAGATGCAGCCAGAAGGTTTTGTAGATCCAAAAGGTGCTAACAAAGTGTGCAAGCTCCAGCGTTCCATTTATGGACTGGTGCAAGCATCTCGGAGTTGGAATAAACGCTTTGATAGTGTGATCAAAGCATATGGTTTTATACAGACTTTTGGAGAAGCCTGTATTTACAAGAAAGTGAGTGGGAGCTCTGTAGCATTTCTGATATTATATGTAGATGACATATTATTAATTGGAAATGATATAGAATTTCTGGATAGCATAAAGGGATACTTGAATAAAAGTTTTTCAATGAAAGACCTCGGTGAAGCTGCTTACATATTGGGCATCAAGATCTATAGAGATAGATCAAGACGCTTAATAGGACTTTCACAAAGCACGCACCTTGATAAAATTTTGAAAAGGTTCAAAATGGATCAGGCAAAGAAAGGGTTCTTGCCCGTACTACAAGGTGTGAAGTTGAGTCAAACTCAATGCCCGACCACAGCAGAAGATAGAGAGAAAATGAAAGATGTTCCCTATGCTTCAGCCATAGGCTCTATCATGTATGCAATGCTGTGTACCAGACCTGACGTATGCTTAGCAATAAGCTTCGCAGGAAGGTACCAAAGTAATCCAGGAGTGGATCACTGGACAGCGGTCAAGAACATCCTGAAATACCTGAAAAGGACTAAGGATATGTTTCTCGTATATGGAGGTGATAAAGAGCTAGTCGTAAATGGTTACGTCGATGCAAGCTTTGACACTGATCCGGACGATTCTAAATCGCAAACCAGATACGTGTTTTTATTAAACGGTGGAGCTGTAAGTTGGTGCAGTTCTAAACAAAGCGTCGTGGCGGGATCTACATGTGAAGCAGAGTACATAGCTGCTTCGGAAGTAGCAAATGAAGGAGTCTGGATGAAGGAGTTCATTTCCGATCTAGGTCTCATACCTAGTGCATCGGGACCAATAAAAATCTTCTGTGACAATACTGGTGCAATTGCCTTGGCAAAGGAATCCAGATTTCACAAGAGGACCAAGCACATCAAGAGACGCTTCAATTCCATTTGGGACCAAGTCCATGTGGGAGACATAGAGATTTGCAAAATACATACGGATCTGAATGTTGCAGACCCATTGACTAAGCCACTCTCACAAGCAAAACATGATCAGCACCAAGACTCCATGGGTGTTAGAATCATTACTATGTAATCTAGATTATTGACTCTAGTGCAAGTGGGAGACTGAAGGAAATATGCCCTAGAGGCAATAATAAAGTTATTATTTATTTCCTCATATCATGATAAATGTTTATTATTCATGCTAGAATTGTATTAACCGGAAACATGATACATGTGTGAATACATAGACAAACATATAGTCACTAGTATGCCTCTACTTGACTAGCTCGTTAATCAAAGATGGCTATGTTTCCTACCATAGACATGTGTTGTCATTTGATTAATGGGATCACATCATTAGGAGAATGATGTGATTGACATGACCCATTCCGTTAGCCTAGCACTTGATCATTTAGTATATTGCTATTGCTTTCTTCATGACTTATACATGTTCCTGTAACTATGAGAATTATGCAACTCCCGTTTACCGGAGGAACACTTTGGGTACTACCAAACATCACAACGTAACTGGGTGATTATAAAGGAGTACTACATGTGTCTCCGAAGGTACATGTTGAGTTGGCGTATTTCGAGATTAGGTTTTGTCACTCCGATTGTCGGAGAGGTATCTCTGGGCCCTCTTGGTAATGCACATCATTATAAGCCTTGCAAGCAATGTGACCAAACGAGTTGGTTACGGGATGATGCATTACGGAACGAGTAAAGAGACTTGCCGGTAACGAGATTGAACTAGGTATTGGATACCGACGATCAAATCTCGGGCAAGTAACATACCGATGACAAAGGGAACAACGTATGTTGTTATGCGGTTTGACCGATAAAGATCTTCCTAGAATATGTAGGAACCAATATGGGCATCCAGGTTCCGCTATTGGTTATTGACCGAGAATAGTTCTAGGCCATGTCTACATAGTTCTCGAACCCGTAGGGTCCGCACGCTTAACGTTACGATGACAGTTTTATTATGAGTTTATAAGTTTTGATGTATCGAAGTATGTTCGGAGTTCCGGATGTGATCACGGACATGACGAGGAGTCTCGAAATGGTCGAGACATAAAGATTGATATATTGGAAGCCTATGTTTGGACATCGGAAAGGTTCCGGGTGAAATTGGGATTTTACCGGAACACCGGGGGGTTACCGGAACCCCCCCCCCCCCCGGGGGGGGGGGGGGGGGGTTAATGGGCCTTAGTGGGCCATGAGGGAGAAGAGGAGGGACGGCCAGGGCAGGCCGCGCGCCCCCTCCCCCCTAGTCCGAATTAGACAAGGAAGGGGGGGGGCGGCGCCCCCCTTTCCTCTTTCCCCTCCCCCATTTCCTTCTCCACCAAGGCAAGAGGGGGGAGTCCTACTCCTGGCGGGAGTAGGACTCCTCCAGGCGCTCCCCAAGGGGGCTGGCCGCACCTCCCCCTCCCTCCTTTATATACGGGGGTAGGGGGGGCACCCCATAACACAGAAGTTGATCTACGGATCGTTCCTTAGCCGTGTGCGGTGCCCCCCTCCACCATATTCCACCTCGGTCATATCGTCGCGGAGTTTAGGCGAAGCCCTGCGCCGGTAGTACATCATCACCGTCACCACGCCGTCGTGCTGACGGAACTCATCCCCGAAGCTTTGCTGGATCGGAGCCCGGGGATCATCATCGAGCTGAACGTGTGCTGAACTCGGAGGTGTCGTACGTTCGGTGCTTGGATCGGTCGGATCGTGAAGACGTACGACTACATCAACCGCGTTGTACTAACGCTTCCGCTTACGGTCTACGAGGGTACGTGGACAACACTCTCCCCTCTCGTTGCTATGCCATCACCATGATCTTGCGTGTGCGTAGGACAACAGCTTAAACAAGCTCCCCGCGCCTGGTTCCAAACCTTCGCTGGCTTCGTCAAGACGATCGGCTTCAACGCAACACGCTCCGACAACTCTCTGTTCACCTACACCAGCGGCAATGACGCGGCGTTCCTCCTGCTCTACGTCGACGACATTGTCCTCACGGCCTCCACGCCGGCGCTCCTTCATCGCATCGTGCATCGGCTCGCTGACGCGTTCGCCATGAAGGACCTTGGTGCCCTGCGCTTCTTCCTCGGCATCCAGGTCACGCGCACGCCGGCTGGCTTCTTCCTTTGCCAGAAGCAGTATGCTGAGGAGATTCTCGAGCGCGCGGGCATGGACACGTGCAAACCTTCGCGCACTCTGATCGACACGAAGGGCAAGCTTCCTCAGGCTGACGGGCCGCGCGTCACCGATCCCTTGGAGTACCGCAGCCTCGCCGGGGCTCTACAGTACCTCACCATCACCAGGCCCAAGCTCGCCTATGCCGTGCAACAGGTCTGCTTACATATGCACGACCCGCGCAAGTGTCACCGTGCTCTCATCAAGCGCGTGTTGCGCTACGTTCGCGGGGCGCCCGCCCACGGTCTGCATCTCCGTGCTTCTCCGACGCTGGATCTCCACGCCTACACTGACGCTGACTGGGCGGGTTGCCCCGACACCCACCGGTCGACGTCTGGCTTCTGCATCTACCTCGGCGACGCCCTCATCTCCTGGTCGTCCAAACGCCAGGCCACGGTGCCGCGCTCCAGCGCAGAAGCAGAATATCGCGGCGTTGCCAATGCTGTGGCCGAGTGCGTCTGGCTTCGTCAGCTCCTTGGCGAGCTCCTCCTCCCCGTCCGCACAGCGACCGTGGTCTACTGCGACAATGTCTCCGCCTGCTACCTCTCCGCGAACCCAGTGCATCACCGGCGCACCAAGCACGTGGAGCTCGACATCCACTTCGTTCGGGAGCGTGTGGCGCTGGGCCAGTTCAGAGTTCTTCACATCCCCACCACGCAGCAACTCGCCGATGTCATGACCAAAGGCTTGTCCACGGACGTTTTTCTTCAGTTCAGGGCCAGTCTTTGCGTCGCTCCGGCCGACGTCAAGACTGCGGAGGGTGTTAGAGTATATGTAGAATACTGCGTACGGACTGTGTATGTAGCACGACCTCAGGTCAGTGCGTGTGCGTGAGTAGTGGGCACGATGGCTGCCCACGATCGCCCCTGGTAGTGGCACACGATGCCTCTGTAATCTGTATATACTGACGGCCACGGAGCCAATGCAAGTGTGCTGAATCCCATAGCTTCTCTTCCTCCATCAGTAGGTCGGATCAGATCGCGACGTACGGACGATCGCTTTGCATCCAGCGCGAAGCAAAAGCCCCCCGCCACGCCAACACGGCCGGCTTCCCTCCGCTACCGTGTCCCGCCACGCGCCCCGGCCGAATCCTATATACACATGTCGCTCTCCTTGCTCACTCCCGAGTCCCGACCATACATACAACCTCGATCACAACCCAGCGCCATTGTTTTAGCTAGCAAGCTGCAGATAATAAGCAAACGATCGTCGCCTTGCCTTGCAAGATGGACCGGTGCGGCGCGGGCCTCTACGGCGTGGTCGACGGCGGCGGGTACGCCACGGTGACGTCGGCGCCGCCGAAGCGGCCGGCGGGGCGGACCAAATTCCGGGAGACGCGCCACCCGGTGTACCGCGGCGTGCGGCGGCGCGGCGCCGCGGGGAGGTGGGTGTGCGAGGTGCGCCAGCCCAGCAAGAAGTCCCGCATCTGGCTCGGCACCTTCGCCAGCCCGGAGGCCGCCGCGCGCGCCCACGACGTCGCCGCGCTCGCGCTCCACGGCCGCGCCGCCTGCCTCAACTTCGCCTACTCGGCCGCCCTGCTCGCCGTCGACCCGGCCACGCTCCGTACGCCCCAGGATATCCGCGCCGCCGCCATGGCGCTCGCCCGGGCCGCCTGCCCCCACGACGGCGCGCCCTCCTCTGCTCCCGCCCTGCAGGCGGCCTCCGCGCCGGCGCCAGCGATGGTGATGATGCAGGATGCCGCGGCGGCACCCGTACGACAGCTTCGCCATGTACGGCGGCTTGGCGGACCTGGACCAGCATTCCCACTGCTACTACGACGGGATGAGCGGCTGCGGCGGCGACTGGCAAAGCATCGCGCACATGAACGGAGCCGACGAGGACGGCAGCTACGGCGCAGGAGACGTCGCGCTCTGGAGCTACTGATTGCGTCGGGTCGATCGAGCAGTTTGTTGCGCTCGATTTGCTTGCTCCCGAGTCTTCCTCCTGCTCTTGCACAACGCCGGCGTAGGACGAAGAAGATGAAACAGAGTTGGTCGGGAAGACAGATCGATCTGCGCCACGCGCGTGAAGACAAGATAACGATCGGCAGTAAGGACTGCTTCAGGGAGGTCGCGCGGTCAGGCACTCGGGCTGAGGTCGGAGGAGAGTGTCGTATGAGCCCACGCCACTGAGCTAGTTTCAACTCAAACACGCCTACTCTGCTTTTCCCTCCCTGTTCTTGAATAGTGGCGCTAAAACCAAACAGCACACATGAGCAAGTTTTGCTAGGAAAGATGTGCAACTCAGATTGATGAGTGGTTACAAACAATTTAAACATCACTTTTTTCCCTTCCATGTAAATAGCTCTGTCAAAAGAAATATATCTTGTAAATATTGCACAAGCTTAATTTGGTATATCTTTTTGCGAAAAAAATGATATTTTCACGGAAAGTACAAAGCATCTCAATCATAATAAAAATTACATCAAGGTCCATACCACCAAACACTGCCTCCGTAGAACTAGTTGTTGCCGCCCCCATATCGCAACCGACCTAACCTTTTTAACGAGTTGTTGCCGCCCCCATACCGCAACCGACCTGGACTTTTTATGACATCGGGGAAGTCTTTATGCACGTGTCCCTATAGGGCAACCTTTTTTGTGACATGAAAAAGTCTTTATGCACGTGTCCGTAGACCTGACCTTTTTTGTGACATTGGAAAAGTCTCTATGTACGTGTCCCTGCGGACACGTGCTTCAGAGCCGCAGTCATCGTTATTGAATACTTGAATCAATTTGAACAACCTAACATAAAATCTCGCCGTTTGTGTACACAAGATGAGAACCCTTAAACTCGTCACCCCAAGGAGATGACAAGAATCAATTCCGAAACTCCGTATAATCACCCCAGGAGACCCCTCATCTCTCTCCTCACTCCCACAGGTGGTAGATACGCCTTGCTTCCCTCATTTTGACCATGACGAGTAGCGTGAGCGGTTCGGCTGGGTCCGGTTTAGTAGAGGGACGTGTCCTTGGGTTTAGTAGAGATACGCCTTGCTTCTAGTGGCGTTATGGAGTAGGGGGACGTGTCTTCATCGGGTCTCCTTCGAGCGACATGATCTAGTGTGGGTGTGCGAGATTGGCGGGACGGTGGCGTCGAACTCATCGGTCCTTTTTGTTCTCCGGCTTCTCCATCGGCTTGGTGGCGCCCCTCCACCGCCTCCGAGAGGCTATGAGATCCTGTATTGGAGCTTTGTGGTCGATGTTGGTAGTCTTTTTGGCGATCTCAACGGCCAACGAGAGGTTTGGTTCTCCAGTGCGTGATAGGTTGTCACAGGTACCAGCTCCAGCGGCTCTCCTTCAACTTCGTCGGATGGAAGAACCGGTGCCAGCACTGAGATGCACAAGGGTTTACCCGGATTGACGTGCCACATCGGTAGTGCTTCGTCGTTCACGGCGGGAATTTTCATCGACTCACAAAGCCGGATGTGGGCGATGGCCCGTTCTTAGTTTCTGTGATTGCAGAGGCCTCCGTCTTCTTCTAATGGTAGTTCCCGTGGCGGCGGTGGGCACCAGGCGTTGGTTGGTTTGCAGAAAGCTCTACAAGGACCCGGTTCTATTTTCTTTGTTTAGCGGGAGCATTTTTGTAGTTGTACTAGGACATGTGTGTGTATGCCAAGTTTGACCCTATTTGTTACTAGCAGAGTGCCCGTGCGTTGCTACGGGCTATGATATATATAAATGAATTGAACAAATGATTAGGGTCGTCTCCAAGTCCGACGCTCATTTCTCTCTTGTACGCCCGACCATGTTCGGACATGAAACGGGGGCCTAGCGGGCTTCTCAAAATTCAACCGTCTGGACAGTCCATCCTACCCCAAATCCAGACCATATGTGTGAGAGGAACATGGTGGTCCGCCATGTTATATTCAACACACTGGCCCAACACAAAAGAAAACCCATCCCACGATGGGCCCTTCTCTTTTTTAGTGGACCCTCCTCTTCTTGCTCGGTATCCCGCTGTAGCGGGACATTGCTCGCTAGAACCCACTCCTTTAAAACCACACGATGCCCATATCATCTTCCCCATGACACCCTATCTCCTTCACGCCATATTTCCCGATGGACCGCCAAGGAGGAGTATCCCGCCAACCACCACGCTCTCTGCCCTGAACCCCCCTGCCCCTATTCGTGTCGATCCACCACCGCCTGTTAGGTATATATGCATATATCGGTCGTAGAAATGCATGTTAAATGCATTTTTAAATGTTATAAATAATTCCCAAAAAATTTATCGTCTACATCTCTGCAAAAATATGTGCGCGACACCAGTTTTTTTGTCTTTTTTGCACACGAAAAAAATCCTTCGAAACTTTTGGCACACACATAGAATGTGAAGCTGTACATGTGCAACAATTTTCAGTTTTTTTTAAACTTGAAAAGGTGTCTTTCGAAGTGGGTGCAATTGTACTTAGGTTCATCCATGTATTTTCCCATCCAGAGCTAGCAGCATACAACTCATTTTGACCGTCCCATGTAAAAATAGACAAGCTACAAGCCACACAGAAAATCAGGCCACCAACGGAGGCTGTAAGGACCAGGCCACCTGAAGTCTCCCACAAACTACAGTTCTTTCGCCAGGCGCAGCGGAGCTCGCCACAATGTCTAGTTATAATTAAACGTCTACAGTTGCATCTAATCAAGCTATAAAAAGGAAGACACCATCTAGCATATATCGTGAGCGCATCCATATAACACAAGTATGCATACAGTCAAGGCATCCAAGAAATGTGTTGCATTTTGAGACCAACATAATTCATCTGTGTGTACTAATCAATAGTTAAAAAATAGCTAGAAACTATTTAGTCTAGCAGATAACTGGAAGTCTAGTCTACCAGGAAGCTAATCACAAAAACATGATAAAAATCAAAACCATAGTCTTTCTATTCCTGGCAATTGATCATCCTATACAGGAAGATATAGTTCATATACCATTAGCAAATAATCTAGGCATATAGGTACAGAAGAGCCACAAGACTGATCCGAGTTTCAGCTTAACATCAACCAATTGCTTAACAGTCCAGAATAAAGTCACAAAATTGCATCAAGAACAGGATCTGACACTTGCATTGTGGTGTTTTCCCACTGTATATCTGACACACACACTACATGCACTCAGCAGATATGTATCCAACCGGCTATACTCTACGCTCTATGGAATTTGCGGACTTCTTGGCCATGTTAGGTAAAGAAGCTCCGTAAGTGTCATTTCGTAGCAAGATTGCAGCCACTCGTGCCTCCTCCTATATGTAGTACTTGAAACCTTCACATGAAGACTGTCATTAAGAAAATGGCTGTATCAAAGTGAATCTTGTGAAGAGAGTCAATTCAGCTCTACAAATAATGTATACTCTCTACACATGCAAAAAATGTATATCTAAACGGTGAACAAAAAAAGAAATATACTCTCTACAAATAAATGATCAAAGTTTACAAATGCTTGGCTTGTGAACTGCTTAGTTACTCCCTGCTACTAAAAAAAGTCAAGCATACAACTAATATGCCCAAGTTTGAGAGAGACACAATCCAAATGAATTGCCAAAGAGAAGAAAGAACTGCAGAAAAACATGAAAGATCCCCCTGTACAACAGATTGCAGAAAAGACCAATGCATTCTCAAATTATTTGCTCCTTCTGAGCTAAAAAACTCCCTGCGGAGCAAATGGTCGAGCTGGCCGTAGGAAGGAACACACTAAAACATGCCAAGAAAAGTGCATTGGTAAAAACAAAACAAAAAGAAAATATAGGAACAACCAGGACGGGGTTAATGGTTTGGGAACTGAGAGAGTTGATGGGAGGGACAACCGGAGAAGCAAACCTAGCAGAAATTCGCATCTGCTTTTCCAAGATGATGTGCTGCTCGGTGGATGATCATCATCATGCATCCACTGTAAAGGTCCTCGATTCTTATATGCATTCAGTTTCTGCAAGTTCAAAAGGTAGTTCTACATAATCACTAAACAGAGGCACTAACCTGGTACTGAATTTATAGAATAAGTGCAGATCCTTTGTTGAGTCCTCTGCAATCTCAATACTCTGGATCCAACTAATGTTCTTGTCTTGCCCTGCAAATATATACATGATTCGATCTATTTTCAGAAATTTGGATTTCTATTTTCTATGCGATCCACATAGAACATGGGGAATCACCTAAGCTTAGCTGCTGCATCAGACCCAGAACATTCACTAATGCAGTTAAATAGCTGTACAAATATAAAGAACATGAACTTACAACTTCATGGTTCAGTATATGGACAAAAAGACCCACGTCTAGAGATCTAGAGAGAGAGGAACTAAAGGCAAACCATGAACCACGTCCAGCTCCTTGCTCTTGCTACGATTCGTGTTCGACCCACTCCTTGCATGCACCAGTGACCTCATCCATGAGACAAGGGGGGAAAGAGAGGGGGAGGAAGATAGAGACAAACCTGAACCGCCTCAACCTTCTTGCTCCTGCTGCTCCGACCAGCAAGTCTCCCTCCACGGTCGACCCCGCCCACATTCGCCACTGCACCAACTCCGCTGTTTTCCCCATCAAGGCAGAGCTCCCGTGCGCGTCTTGTTCGGAGGGGCTCTCCGAGGCCTCGAGGTCCTCATCAAGATCTCATCTCCGAGTACTTCACCCCATACTTTTCACCTAATGTTCTGTACACCTGAATTAGCATTAAGAACACAAGCCATATTAATCAAACCACCGTATGCATACCCAATTAACAGAGGAAAGGGAGATTTTTATCAGTAATTCGTTATGCATGGAGAAACAAATCCACACAACCCAGAAATGAACAGCAGAAACAAATCTGCCCAGGTTCTCACAACCCGAATCTACGAACATACACGAACGGAACGGGCTACGGGAGCACGGATCAGGTCGATCCAAACGCCATGCATTGTCTCAGCATGTGCACCGCATAGAAAACATGCAGGCCTCCGTCAACCATGGGAACGGCCAGCAGAATCGAGCGGAACAAACAGAGGAACATGAATTGGAGCTGCGGTATATGGGGGAAGGGCGTAGGCCGACCTGGGCCATGGGCTCGGTGGGGCGAGGAGGGTGCCGGCGGCGTCGACATTAGAATGAGGACCTATTTTTTTTAAACTGAGTTTTTAAAAGACCATGTTTCCGTAACTCACAACCAACCTTGCAGCCTCGCGTGGATGTTCATCGACAGAATAGATCGAACTACTATGGTGAGAATGCAGTCAAAAGATATGTGTACCGGTAGAGAGTATGGACCTAGGACTGCCGATCGATGGCTTGACACGCCGGAAGACCACGGGCTGACACAAAAGTCATGGATGAGCTTCTCAACCAGGCGGCTCCTCCCCTCGCCGGTGCTGCAGACCCGTCTCGAACCACAATCACAGATCAGTGGTGATGGCACGCGTCGCACCTTAGATCGATGCAGCGGTGCCAGCGCTTGGTACGTGCGGCGTCGGGGCCGGGGCAGGTAGGGTGGAGTGGGTCGTCGATGGCTGTCAATGCACGGCGAAATCTGGCGGGCGGTGTGAGGTGGAGTGAGGGGAAGGAGGTGTCGTCCTGGTGATCCGCGACGGCCGCGTTCTGGTATTCCGTGATGTATCCGAGGCGCCGGCGGCGGTGGCGTCCTGGTGATCCGCGATGGCGGCGGCGGTCGCCGGCGTCGCGGCGTTGACTCCCTGGATCAGCGTCGGCGTCTGCGACTGCGTCTCGTCCGGAGACGTGGAGTAGCGGCTTGGGATGAGATCTACGGCAAATTGTGTTTTTTTTCAAACATTAGGTGTAGAGATAAATGCTGGCACGGATGTCCCAAATATAGAAATAAACACCGCATATTTTTCTTCTTTTCCTTCTCACCGTTCCTTTGGCTGATGCATATGGCAATGCTTGATTTCATGGACAAAAGTCAATTATCTCTTTCTTAGGAAAATCATAACTCCTGATTGCATGCGAAAATCATAACCCAAATTTTAGAACAAACTTTCCATCCTTTTTCTCTCTGTCTGATGCATATGGAAATGATTGATTGATTTCATGTACAAAAGTCAATTATCTCTTTCTTAGGAAAATCATAACTCCTGATTGCATGCGAAAATCATACCCCAAATTTTAAAAGAAACTTTCCATCCTTTTTATCTCTGTCTGATGCATATGGAAATGATTGATTGATTTCATGGACAAAAGTCAATTATCTCTTTCTTAGGAAAATCATAACTCCTGATTGCATGCCAAAATCATACCCCAAATTTTAAAAGAAACTTTCCATCCTTTTTCTCTCTGTCTGATGCATATGGAAATGATTGATTGATTTCATGGACAAAAGTCAATTATCTCTTTCTTAGGAAAATCATAACTCCTGATTGCATGCGAAAATCATACCCCAAATTTTAGAACAAACTTTCCATCCTTTTTCTCTCTGTCTGATGCATATGGAAATGATTGATTGATTTCCCGTATGTACAAGGGAGATAGGGCGGCCGCATCGGGTGGATCGAGAGACGTTTTTTTTTGGTTTTGCACGGTTTATTTGTTTCCTTAAAATCTATTATTTGTTTCCTAAAGAAATTTGCAATAATGAAAGGTATCGGTTGATTTGGATAAGTTAGTAAATTTAGATCCGTGATTGCGTGCACGTTTGGAAAGTGCTGATTTGCAAGGAAAGAACTGAGGGGTAAATAAACCGGTGAATAAGAAACCAGTATCGAAAAAGATCTACGACGGTTAACCTACGAAAAAAAACCGGACGAAAGTGGTGGGACGAAAAAAAACCTGGAAGCGAGACTACCAACTGCTCCATTAAGAGTAGAGATGGACGTCGACAAGTCCGGTACACTCGGGATTTTGCGATGGCAAATCGAATGTTGTCTATAGGAATTTACATACGCGGGGAATGGCCAATTTAGTTGATAAGCACGGCAATTTTGTACTCAGTTTCTTTTTTGTCGGTGAACTACGGTGCTTGTCAACTAAACCTGTCATCCTCATGGCAACTAAAGTTGCCAATAATAAAAGTTCGCTCAAGTTAACTTCCGAAGACAAAAAGTAAACATGTGAAAAATCTGCTAAAATCTGCTAAACACTATAACGTGAAACCGAAAGGGTAAGGAAATCCACCCTAAAAAATGAACGTGTCAATCCCATGATTTTCCATTTTGTTTCGTAGCTTGACCTCACTCTAAGAAATAGTCTGTATCCATGGATGGTGTGAGTAGACACGTGTCCCCTACGAAGGAAAATGCATTGCTCCCCGGACTTTCTTTTCATCGCCGTCCGAAAAGCGTACTACTGTGTGTTTATATGCCTGTGACCGTGACTTCACTTGTCTCTTTCTCTCCGGACTGACGGTGACTCTTCTCTGAATAAACAAGGCGAGCGAGACGGGAGTGCCCGAGACGTCTCGGCACATGCGACGTGCCCAAGATTCATTCACCGACCGAATCTATCCGGCCCCGCGAGGAGTGCATACGTCACGTGACAGTTCGTGCACCGCTGGGCCGCCCGCGCAAACTTAACGCGTCTTCGTGCTGCCCGATCCATCATCGACCGACCGTGGCCGGTGCCAGTAACTAATCGACACTTGCCAGATAACTACTCCTCCTCCTACTACTAGTACTATTCTCAAACGCCTCAGGAATTAAGCTCGAGTCCGTGGAGTCGTACGTTGCACGTGCACGTGCACCGCCCGTTGAATTAAGCAGTCACAGCAGACACTCCGCCTCCACACTCCACTCCACGGCTTGGGTGCAATGCAACAGTGACGTCATGTTTGCGGTGTCCGAGTTCAGAGTGCAATGATCTTCTAGTAGTAGAACATAAATCTTGCACAATTTCATCGAAAGTTTTTAGACTGCAGACCCAAAAAAAAGGGGGACGGAATTTGCATTCTGCTTCATTCCTAAACTATTTGGATGAAATTACTTCTCGTGATATTTTCTGCACTTTATTCTTCTTTCAGTTTGAAGTGTGCAGGGCTGATAATTTGAACTCTTTTTCTTTTTATTGCGGGGAAGCTGATAGTTTGAACCGACAACACACTTCTCCGCAACAACAAATAACACTTGTTATACTACTACTACTACTACTACTCAGCTTAGCTTAGCAGTGGCCAAAGTTCAGGTGCAACAAAGTGAAGCCTCGGCAAAATTTCACTTCAGATATATATTAGTAAAGCAGAGTTGGTCTCTTATTACTCTACTACTCCAGCACATGTTACAAAAATTTTCTTGCCAACAAAAAAACATCAAAAAATGAAAAAAAAAATTAAGGAGGGAAACAGGCTGATGCAACTTGCATTCCCGTGCCCTCTCTGCTTTACGAACACAGAACTAGTACTAGTACTACTTCAGAACTGAAGCTCCCGTTCCCTCTCTGCTTCTTCTTTATCCTACGCTGAGTGATGTTGTACGGCAGCCCCATCGGAGAAAGCTGACCGGGCTGGAGAATGGCTCAATCGAGCAGCTCGATCAGTAGCTCCAGAGCGCGACCTCGCCGGCGCCGTAGCCACCGCTGCCGTTGCAGTCGTCGTCGGCTCCGTCCATGTGCGAGCCGCTCGGCCAGTCGCCACCGGCGGCGCTCAACCCGTCGTAGTAGTAGGAATGCTGGTCCAAGTCCCCAATGCCGCCGTACTGCATCGCGTAGTCGTCAAACTGCATCATCGTCATCGGGGGCGCCGGCGCGGACGCCACGGCGGCGGCCACGGACGACGAGGACGCGGGCGCGGCGGGGCACGCGGTCTCGGCGAGCGCGATGGCGGCGGCGCGGATGTCGTCGGGGGTGCGGAGCGTGGCGGGGTCGACGGCGAGCAGCGTGGCCGAGTCGGCGAAGTTGAGGCAGGCGGCGCGGCCCCGGAGCGCGAGCGCGGCGACGTCGTGGGCGCGGGCCGCGGCCTCGGGGCTGGCGAAGGTGCCGAGCCAGATGCGGGACTTCTTGTTGGGCTCGCGCACCTCGCACACCCACCGCCCGGCCGCGCCGCGCCGGCGCACGCCCCGGTACACCGGGTGGCGCGTCTCCCGGAACTTGGTCCGCCCCGCCGGCCGCTTCGGCGGCGCCGACGTCACCGTCGCGTACCCGCCGCCCTGGCCGTTGTCGCCTACGCCGCCGGTGGTGCTGCCGTAGTAGGCCACGCCGCCGCCGTAGTTGTACTGGTCCATGGTGGTCGTGCACGAGGTGGTGTCTGGCCGGTGTCGATGGGTCGAGTTGCTCTGAAGTGCGGCAATGGTGGTGAGTGAGGTGAGGTGAGGTGATGTTGGTTGGGTGTTTGTGTGGGTGAGCCTTGAGATGGGAGTGAGGAGACGGGGATGTATATATAGGATTCGGCGGCGGGGGGAGGGAGAGCAAGGCGGGTTTGAATTGGGAGGTAGGGGCGGCGCGTGGCGGGAGATGGGGGAGTGAGGTGTGAGCTGGAAGGGTGTCCATGGCGCGGGGAGCAGAGGCCGCGAGACGGGTGGATGGATGGGGAAAGCGTGTTGGCGTCAGAGTTTCCTTCGCCCGGGATGCATCGCTCGGGGAAAGCCAGCAAAACATCTGGATATCTTCTATTTCCGGAAGGGAAGGAGGCGGGAAGGGGGGAGGGCGACGTGGAGATGGCGACAGGGGATGCCTTTTCCGGTCTTGTGGGCGGCTGCAAATCTTTTTTTTTGGGGGGAATGGGCGGCCGAATTTCGTGTTTTGACTCTTTTTGATAGTATTTCAGGATCTGACACCTATTTGAATTTTTTTTCGAGATTTGACCCTTTTGCTACCGCCAGGGCCTATGACGGTAGGGTTAGATAGCCTACCGCCACGGCCCATGGCGGTAGGGGTGCGACGGAGGGGGACGGCGGCCGTTTGACTGTGCTGAACGTGGTTAAGCACCTACCGCCAGGAGCTCTGGCGGTAGGCAGTGCGACCCTACCGCCAGAGCCCATGGCGGTAGGGTCCTGCTTCAGTGTAATGTTTCTGTAACGAAGAATTGAAGGGCCCTGGCGGTAGGCTGTGCGACCCTACCTCCAGAGCCCATGGCGGTAGGGTCTTGTTTTTTCAGTGTAATGATTCTGTAACGAAGAATTGAAGTGCCCTGGCGGTAGGCTCTCTGACCCTACCGCCAGGGTCCTTGACGGTAGGGTCCTGTGTTTTATGAATTTAAGTTCAATTGCTTGCTTCTTTTCAAATTCAATATGACAATAATATTATAGCAAGTTTCACAAATATGACAACAATATCACAGATCTCAAACAATTAAACTTGGGCATCACATACACATTAACAAATTTGAAGTGCATAGAACATTTCAAACGAACTTCAACTAATTAGTAAACAGAGTTCCACATAGTTTCACAAATAGCAAACACATAGATCCACAAATAGCAAACACATAGTTCCACGTAGCTTCATAACCACTAGAAAAGTTCAATCAAACGAAGTTCAACCAAACTAAAAGAGCCAACTATTGAAGAACATAATCAGTTGCTCCTTCCCCTCTTGGAGGTACGGTCCTCGTTACTCTTTGAACGATTCTCTTCGGTCTTCTTCTTGGGCCGTCGAGGAACCGGTCTCTGGAAAGGTTCCGGACTCAGCAAATCCTTCGTCTTCGGATTCCTCTTCTTCGGCAGCTGAGATGCTTGAGACGTTTGAGTTGCTGGAGGTCCATAATCTTCATCGTACTCCTCCTCCCCGTTGCTCTCATCCTCCTCCTCCCCTTCTTCATATGTGGCCTCCTCCTCCTCCTCCTCCTCCTCCTCCCCAACCAACCTAGACGACGAGGGAGCATGGCTCGATGAGCCGATGATACCCTGTGTGGCTACAGGCTGATGAGCTTCAACTGACCCAGCTCCAGCACACCCAAGCAGCCCTACCAGCTTGCGACAACGTTGCACGAACTTCTGCACTCACAATGAAGCAAGGTTATAATAAGTATCAGATCGACTGACTGCATGTGAACAAGATGCATCTGTTCTGAGGAGGCTGGAATTGTATCTTCATTGTCCCCCTGACTCTGGTCTCAGATTGTACGCTCCCGGGAAGATGACCTAGTGCATCTGAGGCTTCAAAGATGCATCAGTTCAGCTCACCGGACTGCAACGGCATAAGTCAGTCATGTTGACGAATAAAATATTTTAAATACGACCGTCGGTTCAAACGTACCACTGTTGATGAGGGGTGCAAACTCCCTAAATCCACTGTGCATGTCTCTGATGCCGGTCTGGTATGCCTGTTCATCGGGGTCAGCCCACTCCAGCTCCGCGATGTCTTCCGCCGTCCATCGAGGCCTGAGACGAAGACGGTGCTTCTGGCCATCATCGTACCACCTCATGTGTCGGCCCATGTAATCATCCCAGTTAGTCACTCTCCTCTCCACGTCTTTACGCCACCTCCGTCGGTTCCACTCCGTCACATGAATCTTATGCTCCTCTCCCCAGTCTGTGATCGACTGATTCTTCTGCCGGCTCATGCTGCAAGGCATAAGCAACAAGAATCATCATAAGCGCAATGAGATCATCATAAGCAACAAGAAACATGATAATCTCATGGAGAACAAAGAGCTCACAGGTGGAGCGCGTGGCCGCCGGTGTCGGTGGGCTGGCCCGGTGGGGTATGCTGATAAATCCCAAACTGCGTGGCCACACGTTGTGGCAAATGCCACTCGACGGCGTACACACAGATCATGGGCACGATGTGAAGGAAATATGCCCTAGAGGCAATAATAAAGTTATTATTTATTTCCTTATATCATGATAGATGTTTATTATTCATGCTAGAATTGTATTAACCGGAAACATAATACATGTGTGAATACATAGACAAACATAGTGTCACTAGTATGCCTCTACTTGACTAGCTCGTTGAATCAAAGATGGTTAAGTTTCCTAGCCATGGACAAAAGAGTTGTCATTTGATTAACGGGATCACATCATTAGGAGAATGATGTGATTGACATGACCCATTCCGTTAGCCTAGCACTTGATCATTTAGTATGTTGCTATTGCTTTCTTCATGACTTATACATGTTGCTGTAACTATGAGATTATGCAACTCCCGTTTACCGGAGGAACACTTTGGGTGCTACCAAACGTCACAACGTAACTGGGTGATTATAAAGGAGTACTACAGGTGTCTCCAAAGGTACATGTTGGGTTGGCGTATTTCGAGATTAGGTTTTGTCACTCCGATTGTCGGAGAGGTATCTCTGGGCCCTCTCGGTAATGCACATCACTATAAGCCTTGCAAGCAATGTAGCTAATGAGTTAGTTACGGAATGATGCATTACGTAACTGTTAGAGTATACGAGTAGGACTCGTATTAGACTTGTACTCCAAGTTAGTTTAGCCTAGGTCGCTTATCCTATGCACTATATAAACATTGTAATCCGGCTGTATCAATTAAGCAATATACAAGTTTACACAATCTTACATGGTATCAGATATTCGGTCCTAGGGCATGGCCGTCCCACCTCGGCCGCCGCCGCCGCCGCCGCCGCGCGGCTACTTCGAGTGGCGCGCCGCCATGGCCGCTGCTCCACCCCCCACCCAAACAGCTACCTCTACCTCTCTAACCCTAGCCCCTACAATTTCTTTCGCTGATACAATCTCAGATGTTACCCCTCTTATCCCAATTACCCTAGACCTTGCAGCCCACAATTACTACCATTGGTGCCACCTCTTCGACATACACCTTGGCCGCTGCAATCTGCGCGCCCACATCGCCGCCGACTCCGTTCCGCGCCTCGATGATCCTCGCTGGGTCAAAGATGATCTCTCCATCATCCAATGGATCTACACGCGCGTGTCTACCAAGATTTTCAATCTTGTCTTCCGCGAGGCCTCTACCGCAGCCGCTCTCTGGGCTGCTCTTCGTCGTCTCTTCCAGGACAACACCGACGCTCGCATCAACACCCTCAACACCGAGATTCGCAACACCGTCCAGGGAGCATCTTCTCTCAGCAACTACTGTCAGCGCCTCCAGATGATGGCCGATGAGCTTCGCGAGTTGGGTGATCGCATGGATGATCGTCATCTCGTCAACATCTTACTCCAAGGGCTCGGTGATGAGTTCAGGACGCAAGCTGCCTTCATACCTCTCATACGGCCTTATCCCTCCTTTGCCGAGGTGCGCTCCCTACTTCAGTCTGCCGCCGACGCAATTGCGCGCAAGGAATCTCGGCCCCAGGTCTTCGCTGCCTCGCCACGGCCTCACCCTCCTGCCGCGGCAGCGCAAGCTGGTCAAAACCCTGCCGCGGCAGCCCCGGCGGCACCACCACCTCCCGTGCACCCACCCCCTGGATGGCGCCCGAGTCCGAACTACCGCGGGAAGAACCCCATGTACTTCCCCCCGCGGCCTACCCCGGCGTCTCGACCTGCAGCACCGCCTCCCGCTCCTCCCACTGGTGCCTCGACATCAACATCGGCCTCTCTAGCCTGGCGTCCTCCTCATGATCCATGGACAGGTCTGGTCCAGGCGTGGCCCATGCCGTGGTCCGCACCCTCTCCCGTCGGCGCTCCTCCCGCATATTCAGGTGCATGGCAGCCGGGGATGCGCCCACACACCGGCACTCCTGGTTTCCTCGGCGTACGTCCACCTGCTCAGGCCTATTATGATGCCCCCACTATGGCTCCTTTTGCTGCCGCCCTGCCTATACAGTATGGTGCTCCCATGTCAACTCCAGTCTACCATACGAATCATTCAGGAGTCTACTACCAGCCGATGCAGCTCCCCACGTATGCGGCAACACCACCTGCGCCCGCACCTGCACCACCACCAGCGCCGCCCTCTACCAACGTCACGAGCTGGGATCAAGCTGCGTTTCTCCAGGCCATGAACAATTTTGCTGCACAAGGTAACACAGGTACTGCTTGGATCTTTGATTCTGGTGCATCTAGTCATATGTCTTCATCCAATAATATGCTGTCAAATTGCACTCCATCCTATTTTTCTTCTATAACGCTCGGTGATGGTTCCTCCACTCCTATTTCATGTGTTGGTCACACTCAACTCCCATCTACCACCAAGCCACTTCTTCTTAGTGATGTCTTAGTTGCACCAGCACTTATCAAAAATTTAATTTATGTTCGTCGCTTCACCATTGATAATTATGTCTCTGTCGAGTTTGATCCCTTTGGTCTTTCTGTAAAGGATTTCAACACCAAGACGGAGATCGCACGCTTCGATAGCTCCGGCGACCTCTACTCCATCCACGGTGCTCCCACTGCTGCGCTTCCTTCTTCCATGCTTGCTACGGTGGATCTTTGGCATCAGCATTTAGGTCATCCCAATAGTGCCACACTGTCGTCCATACTTAGTGATTTTTCCATTCCATGTAATAAAGAACCTCATAATTCCTCTCTGTGTATTTCATGTCAACAAGGAAAACATGTTCGGTTACCTTTTAGTTCTTCTAGCTCTTCTAGTACGTTTCCCTTTGAGCTTCTTCATTGTGATCTATGGACCTCTCCTATTTCAAGCATTTCTGGTTTTAAATATTACCTTGTCATTCTAGATGATTACACACATTTTATATGGACTTTTCCTCTAAGAAATAAATCTGACACACATACTGTTTTAACTAACTTTCAACGTTATGTCGCTACTCACTTCCTTCTTCCTATTCGTTTTCTACAATGTGATAATGGTAAAGAATTTAATAATATTGCAAACAGAGACCTTTTCCTCACACACGGCATTCTCCTTCGGTTCTCTTGTCCATACACCTCACCCCAAAATGGCAAAGTTGAACGCTCTCTTCGCACAATCAATGATATTATTAGAACACTTCTTATCCAGGCATCCATGCCACCCAATTTCTGCGCTGAAGCACTGCGTACTGCCACTTATCTTTTGAATATTCGCCCATCCAGTGTAAATCCTAAAACCACTCCCTTTTACTCTCTCTTTCTTTCTCACCCTAACTATAATGAGCTACGAGTCTTCGGTTGTCTTTGCTTCCCCAACATCTCCGCCACAACAACTAATAAGTTGTCCCCACGATCTCTTCCGTGTGTTTTCTTAGGATACTCTGATGAACACAAAGGCTATAGGTGTCTTGATCTTGTTTCTGGTCACGTACATATCTCTCGTCATGTAACTTTCGATGAAACGGTTTTTCCTTTCTCTACTACCTCCATAGACAACAAACCTAAATCTGCATCCAAACCATCTCATTCTCCCTCTAAATTCCCTCTCTTTACTCATCTCATACCTGAAAATCCTGCCCCGGCAGTGCCTCCACCTTTCGCCACGCTGACCTCTACCGCGGCAGCAGATTCTGCCACAGCCGCGCCCCCATCACCCCCATCTCCCACCATCGCCACGCCACTTTCTGCCGCGGCAGCCTCGCCCATGTCCGCACCCTCCGCTGCGCCGGACAACTCTCCCTCTCCGTCACCACCAATTCTACCACCCAATGCTGTCCCTGTTCCTGCTCCTCTCAATGACCACACTATGCACACCCGTGCCAAATCAGGTTTTTCTCAACCAATTAAGAAGCTTAATTTACATGTTACTACTAATCTCTCTCCTATTCCTAAAACTTACAAATCTGCTCTTCTTGATCCTAACTGGGCCGCTGCCATGCGTGATGAATACAATGCTCTTCTCTCCAACAACACATGGCATCTGGTTCCCCGTCCTCCTAATGCAAATATTGTCTCCGGTAAATGGGTCTTTCGTCAAAAATTTAACTCTGACGGTAGTCTTTCTAGGTATAAAGCTCGTTGGGTTTGTCGTGGCTTCTCTCAACAACACGGTATAGATTATGATGAGACGTTTTCTCCTGTCGTAAAACCTAGCACTATTCGAACCATTCTTAGCATAGCAGTCTCATCAACATGGCCAATCCATCAATTAGACGTTAAAAATGCTTTTCTTCATGGCTCTCTTAATGAAATTGTATATTGTCAACAACCCTTAGGTTTCGAGGATTCTACATCTCCCAATCATGTTTGTCTTCTTCAAAAATCCCTCTATGGCCTTAAACAAGCTCCCCGTGCATGGTTTCAACGCTTCTCTACCTTCCTTCAAACTATCGGTTTTTCTCCTTCTCGTTCAGACTATTCTCTTTTTGTTTATCACTCTAACAGCCACGTTGCCTATCTTCTTCTTTATGTAGATGATATTGTTCTTACTGCCTCTTCTACTGACTTTCTTCAACACATTATCTCACTTCTTCAGCACGAATTTTCCATGACTGATTTAGGTTCTCTCCATCATTTTTTGGGTATTGCTGTCACACGTGATCATAAGGGTCTTTTTCTTTCTCAACGTCAGTATTCTATTGAACTTTTAAACAAGGCCGGTATGTTAGATTGTCAACCCTCTCGCACACCTGTAGATACCAATTCTAAACTCTCCTCCGATGGTGAAACTTTTTCTGATCCCACACTTTATCGTAGTTTAACCGGTGCTCTTCAGTATCTCACACTTACTCATCCTGAACTATCCTATGATGTACAACAAGCCTGTCTTTTTATGCATGATCCTCGTGTCCCTCATTATAATCATGTCAAACGAATCCTTCGTTATGTCAAAGGAACTCTCGATCACGGTCTCCACATCAATTCATCTTCACCTGCATCATTGACAGCTTATTCGGATGCTGACTGGGCTGGTTGTCCAGACACTCGTCGATCCACTTCAGGATACTGTGTTTACCTTGGAAACAATCTTATTTCTTGGTCCTCGAAGCGCCAACTTACGGTCTCTCGTTCGTCGGCTGAGGCAGAGTACAGGGCTGTTGCACATGCAGTTGCGGAGACAGTTTGGTTGCGCCAATTACTTGAGGAACTTCATCATCCTCTTCATCAGGCCACGGTGGTTTCCTGTGATAATATTTCTGCAGTCTATATGTCAGGCAATCCAGTGCAGCATCGACGCACCAAGCATATTGAGATCGACATTCACTTTGTTCGTGAGAAAGTTGCTTTGGGACAAGTCCGTGTTCTTCATGTTCCTACACGGCACAGTTCGCTGATATCTTCACCAAGGGGCTTGCAACCGCGCCATTTACAGATATTCGCTCCAGTCTCAACGTCATCGAGCCTCCCGTTGACACTGCGGGGGGATGTTAGAGTATACGAGTAGGACTCGTATTAGACTTGTACTCCAAGTTAGTTTGGCCTAGGTCGCTTATCCTATGCACTATATAAACATTGTAATCCGGCTGTATCAATTAAGCAATATACACGTTTACACAATCTTACAGTAACGAGTAAAGAGACTTGCCAGTAACGAGATTGAACTAGGTATTGGATACCGACGATCGAATCTCGGGCAAGAAACATACCGATGACAAAGGGAACAACGTATGTTGTTATGCGGTTTGACTGATAAAGATCTTCGTAGAATATGTAGGAGCCAATATGGGCATCCAGGTTCCGCTATTGGTTATTGACCAAGAATAGTTCTACGTCATGTCTACATAGTTCTCGAACCCGTAGGGTCCGCATGCTTAAGGTTTCGATGACAGTTATATTATGAGTTTATGAGTTTTGATGTACCGAAGGAGTTCGGAGTCCCGGATGAGATCGGGGACATGACGAGGAGTCTCGAAATGGTCGAGGCGTAAAGATCGATATATTGGACGACTATATTCGGAGTTCGGAAAGGTTCCGAGTGATTCGGGTATTTTTCGGAGTACCGGAGAGTTACGGGAATTCGCCGGGGAGTATATGGGCCTTATTGGGCCATACGGGAATAGAGGAGAGAGGCCGAAAGGAAGGAGGCGCGCAGCCCCCCTCTAGTCCGAATTGGACAAGCCCCCCTTTCCTTCCTCCTCTCCCCCTCTTTCCCCCCTTCTCCTACTCCAACAAGGAAGGAGGGAGTCCTACTCCCGGTGGGAGTAGGACTCCCCTTGGCGCGCCCCCTCCTAGGCCGGCCGCACCTCCCCCTCCCTCCTTTTTATACGGGGGCAGGGGGGCACCCCATGACACACAAGTGGATCTACGGATCGTTCCTTAACCGTGTGCGGTGCCCCCCTCCACCATATTCCACCTCGGTCATATCGTCGCGAAGCTTAGGCGAAGCCCTGCGCCGGTAGAACATCATCATCGTCACCACACCGTCGTGCTGACGGAACTCATCCCTGAAGCTTTGCTGGATCGGAGCCCGGGGATCGTCATCGAGCTGAACGTGTGCTGAACTCGGAGGTGCCGTACGTTCGGTGCTTGGATCGGTCGGATCGTGAAGACGTACGACTACATAAACCGCGTTGTGCTAACGCTTCCGCTTACGGTCTACGAGGGTACGTGGACAACAGTCTCCCCTCTCGTTGCTATGCCATCACCATGATCTTGCGTGTGTGTAGGAAATTTTTTGAAATTACTACGTTCCCCAACAGTGGCATCCGAGCCTAGGTTTTATGCGTTGATGTTATATGCACGAGTAGAACACAAGTGAGTTGTGGGCGATACAAGTCATACTACTTACCAGCATATCATACTTTGGTTCGGCGGTATTGTTGGATGAAGCGGTCCGGACCGACATTACGCGTACGCTTACGCGAGACTGGTTTTACCGCCATGCTTTGCACATAGGTGACTAGCGGGTGTCAGTTTCTCCAACTTTAGTTGAACCGAGTGTGGCTACGCCCGGTCCTTGAGAAGGTTAAAACAGCACCAACTTGACGAACTATCGTTGTGGTTTTTATGCGTAGGTAAGAACGGTTCTTGCTAAGCCCGTAGCAGCCACGTAAAATTTGCAACAACAAAGTAGAGGACGTCTAACTTGTTTTTGCAGGGCATGTTGTGATGTGATATGGTCAAGACGTGATGAGATATAAGTTATTGTATGAGATGATCATGTTTTGTTGAAGTTATCGGCAACTGGCAGAAGCCCTGTGGTTGTCTCTTTGTTGCATAAGATGCAAGTGCCAAATAATTGCTTTACTTTATCTCTATGCGATAGCAATAGTTGCAAGAGCAATAGTTGGCGAGACGACCATGTGACGACACATTGATATAGATCAAGATGATGAAGATCATGGTGTCGTGCTGGTGACGATAGTGATCATGACAGTACTTTGGAGATGGAGAACAAAGACTGTTGGGGATATTACCACTGGGCGTAAACCGGCTTACTTGGGCCGGGTTAACGTCATAGTGGTATAAGCAGGTGAAGGCCCAAGGCCTATAGTCGGTTTAGAATCTGTATCAGTAAAACCGACCTGATGTATAGCTTGTATTGTAAGTTAGGAATAGAGAGATACCGACCGGGATACGAATATGAACCGGCTGGGACTCTATGGACGGACGGGCGTCACCCGTGTATATAAGGGGACGACCCGGCGGCGGTTCAAGGGAACAACCACAACTCGGGCCTAGGCGAAGCTTGTTTGCTCCCTAGCCATCGAGACCACATCAATTCTATCACAACTAGACGTAGGCTTTTACCTTCATCGAAGGGGCCGAACTAGTATAAACCCCACGTGTCTTTGTGTCCGCTTTAACCCCTTCAAGTAAACTCGTAGCGATGGCTCCACGACTAAGTCCTTTCGCTAGGACATCTGCCGTGACAAATCCACGACAGTTGGCGCCCACCGTGGGGCTATCGCACGATGGTTTGACGATCTTGGAGGGCAAGCTCAAAGGACTCGAAGGCTATGTTGTGGGCCGGATGACCAAGAGTCGTCGGGGCAGGATCTACATCGATGATGCAGGATGGGGTCCGGAGGCCGATTCAATTGAGTATGGTTACCGGGTCCCCTTTGGCAGCGTACACATCTTCATCGGCAAGATCGGTGAGCCTGGGCCTGAGCCGGACATCTACACCAACCCCGTCGAGACGGCTCAGCGTGCGAGCTTTACTCAGGTTAAACCGGCCATGAAGCGTGCCTTCGTTGGAGTCATCTATGGAGGAGGGCATGAGGACGAATCAGAGCGCGATAGCGAGACTGTCGTCTATTCTGGCGACGAGTCCTCGACCGGAGAGACCGAGTCGCTATACCGGATGCAAGACGATCAAGTTAGGGGTTGTTCCGATGGCGACAGTATTCCGGACCCCCCAGGCCAGATCAACCGGGTTGGAATATTCATGGCTGGCACCCAGGCGGCGAATTATTCTTCGACTGCCGCAGCAATGCTCTCCGGATCCGCAGCGGCAGCGGCAGCAGGGGCAGGAGGCCTTGTGCGCCCGCCGGTTCAAGTTCTATCTGATCTGTTTGACGCACTGGCCGCGCTTATGGCAGAGGATGACCCGGCGGATCAAGATGCTCATAATGCAGAAATCGCGAAGGTGAGAGAGCAGATCGTGCAAGCCAAAGCGGATCTGGCAGCAGAAAAAGACCGGATGGCCGCAGAGCGGGCCGCTTTGGACGCACAGGCCTATAAACTCATGCTTGACCAGAATGCATCACAGGAGGTTTTAAAGCGAAAGCACAGATCACGCCTGCCGTTAGGGTTTGACCCCCGAAATCTCTTTCACACTCCGGGAGCTGGACCCAGTAATCCACCGCGGTACCAGGAGACAAACCGGATTGAGGCGCCAGGGCCAGGAGCGACGGTCCAACCTCGCCTGATGGAGCCCCCTCAACAAAATATTGCGATGCCTCCACCGGTGCAGACGCCCCCGGGTCATTATTCGAATCCTATGGACAACCTTGTTGCGGCCGCAGCACGGTTAGAGGCCATCCCGGTCGAAGGGGATTCTCCGCAAGCAGTAGAAACGCGCCGGGTTAAGGAGCTTCTCCGGACCGCGCTGATGCAGCAGGAGGCATACTCATACAGCCGTGATCGGATTCATTCTACGCCCCGTCCGAGCCGGAGTTACAGCAGGCGCATAGATGAACCGGCCATATCAAGCAATGCGCACGGCCGTGAAGTGGCCCGTGGTGATGACCCGGCGGGTGGTGTTGTCGATGCTCGGGATGCGGTGAACCGGGCCCGGGCACAAAGGGAGGCCGAGTTAGCAGCACAGGATAATGCGGGCCAACTTACACCGGTTCGTTCTGCCACCTTTGCCGGACCAGGAATCACATCCGCTCTGGGAGTGCCTTGCTTGATCCCTGCTTTGCGTAGTGTGCGCCTGCCTAAGGATTTCAAGGGCCCACGCAAGGTGCCGAATTATACCGCTGATTTACCCCCTGAAGCATGGATAGAGAGTTATGAGATGGCCATGGAAATGCTGGATGTGGATGAGGCTGCATGTGCCAAATATTTCACCATGATGCTCGAAGGCACGGCTCGTACTTGGTTAAAGAGCCTACCGCCCAATTCTATCAGCTCTTGGGCCCAGTTGCGGAGCCGGTTTATACAGAATTTCAAGGATACATGTAAGCAGCCCAAGTCCATAGTAGACCTGGCGGCTTGTGTCCAGGAAGAAGGAGAATCAACGACCCACTGGGTGCGTCGCGTTTCGGAAATTTTGCACTCGTCTGACAGGATTAATGCTGACTCTGCGGTCTTAACTCTGGAAGGCAACTGCCGGTTTGAGCCTCTAAAATTGAAACTGGGACGCATGAAGCGACTCTGTAATGACATGGGAACCCTCATGGCTGCCCTAGTGAAGTATGCCGATTCGGACAGTACCAAGGATCCCGAGCTTAATGATAATGAAGCAGGGAAGGGAAAGAAGGATAGCAACTCCAAACAGCAGCAGAATAAACTAGTGGGTCATGGAAACGGAGGCAAGCGCAAGGCGGACGGCAGCGTGGACTTTGTGGCTAACACTAACGCACAGGACAGGGGGCAGCGGCGCAGAGGTAAACCGGCAAATCATAACGGGGCTCCCAATCCTAGTGCAAGCCGTTTGAACTATTTGTTGAATCAGCCTTGCCCAAAGCACGGGACGAAGGAGGCACCGGCTAGCCATCTTTGGAAAGATTGCTACATCATGCAGGAGTTCAAGAACTCTAATGCTTTCCGGTATGATCACGGATCAGGTGGCGGTTCAGGATCCGGTTTCAGCGGGCCGGATCACGATGGGGTTTCCGGTTCAGGACGTAATCAGGGCGGTCACAACTACCAGAATAATCAGAACAGCCAGCAGCAGCAGCAGCAGTCAGGCTATCAGAGCCAGCAGCAGCAGCAGCCGTCGGGCTATCAGAGCCAGCCGAAGCAGTTGAGCAATGGGCAGTACCATGTCTTCACAACGGGCTTGGATAAGCGTGACCGAAAACTCCACCAACGAGCGGTGAATTCTGTTGAACCGGCCTTACCGCGTTACTTACGCTGGTCAGAGCAGCCCATCGTGTGGAGCAGAGAAGATCACCCGCTCCGGGTTGATAATCCGGGTCAGTTAGCATTAGTGGTGGACCCTCAGGTGGGGGGTTATAAATTCACCAAGGTACTCATGGATGGAGGAAGCAGTATTAACATACTGTATTATGAGACATTCAGGCGCATGGGACTAACTGACAAGGATCTCAGACCATCAAATACGGTGTTCCATGGTGTTGTGCCAGGCAAATCTGCATATCCTGTTGGTAAAATAGCTCTAGATGTGACTTTTGGAGACGAGCATGACTCCCGGTCGGAAAAATTGAGCTTCGAAGTGGTGAAGATCCAAAGCCCGTATCACGCCTTGTTTGGGCGACCGGCTTATGCCAAATTCATGGCGCGGCCTTGTTATATCTACTTACAGCTCAAGATGCCGGGTTACAAGGGGACGATAACGGTTCACGGGAACCGTCGGATCGCTTTGGAATGTGAAGAGGGTGATGCGGCTTACGCAGAGTCGGTCTGTGCCACGGAAGAGTTGAAGTATTATAAGGACAATGTCGATCCGGCGGATATGACCCCTTTAAAGAAGCCAACTACAGAGCATGATTCAGATCTGAAGTTCAAATCGGCAGCTGAGACCAAGCTTGTTGACTTCGTGCCCGGCGATTCATCCAAGCAGTTCACTATCAGTGCCAACCTGGATCCCAAATAGGAAAGCGCGCTCATCGAGTTCATCCGTGAGAATCGGGACATTTTTGCATGGAAGCCATCTGACATGCCAGGTGTACCGAGGGAACTCGCTGAGCACACTCTTAATGTGGATCCTAAGTATAAACCGGTGAAACAGTTCCTCCGCCGGTTTAACGAAGAAAGACGCAAAGCCATTGGAGAGGAAGTGGCCAGGCTTTTAGCAGCTGGTTTTATTATTGAGGTGTTCCATCCAGAGTGGCTTGCTAATCCGGTGCTGGTTCTTAAGAAAAACGGCACTTGGCGTATGTGTGTGGATTATACAGATCTTAACAAAGCCTGTCCTGCAGACCCTTTTGCCCTCCCCCGTATTGATCAGATCATTGATGCCACGGCGGGTTGTGAGCGTTTGAGTTTTTTGGATGCATACTCTGGATATCATCAGATCAAGATGGCGGTTAAGGACCAGGAGAAAACAGCATTCATCACTCCCTTTGGAGCCTTCTGTTATGTATCTATGCCCTTCGGGCTCAAGAGTGCCCAAGCCACCTATCAACGGTGTGTACAGAATTGCCTGCATGAGCAGATCGGCCGCAATGTGCACGCATATGTAGATGACATTGTAGTAAAATCAAGGCAGAAGGAGACACTGGTGGATGATTTGAAGGAGACCTTTGACAACTTGCGAGCTTACAGGATGATGCTTAATCCGGCCAAGTGTGTTTTCGGTGTTCCAGCAGGCAAGTTGCTGGGTTTCTTGGTGTCTAACAGAGGAATTGAGGCTAACCCGGAGAAGATTACGGCTATTACATCTCTAGCTAAACCGGAGTGTATCAACGATGTTCAGCGTTTGGCGGGCCGAATCGCTGCGCTGAGCCGGTTTATCAGCCGCCTCGGGGAGAAGGCTATCCCTTTGTACCAACTGCTGAGGAAGACAGACAATTTCGTCTGGAGTACAGCTGCTGACGAGGCATTTGAGGATTTGAAGCGGCAGTTAGCCAATCCGCCTGTTCTTGCAGCTCCGGTCGACAAGGAGCCACTATTATTATACGTAGCGGCTAATGCTCGGGCAGTTAGTGTGGCTATTGTGGTAGAGCGCAAAGAGGCAGGCAAGGAATATCCGGTTCAGCGGCCGGTTTATTATATCAGTGAGGTGCTGATTGAGTCCAAGCAAAGGTATCCGCATTGGCAGAAGCTGGTCTATGGTGTTTTTATGGCCAGTCGAAAATTGAAGCAGTATTTTCAAGGGCACCCCATCACAGTGGTCAGTTCAGCTCCCTTGGGTGATATTATACAGAATCGGGAGGCGACTGGCCGGATTGCCAAGTGGGCTATAGAGCTGGGGCCACACGGTCTGAAGTACGTGCCTCGGACGGCCGTGAAGTCTCAAGCACTTGTTGATTTCATCAATGATTGGACGGAATTACAGGCACCAGAGGAGAAGCCGGATCACACATATTGGACTATTCATTTTGATGGGTCCAGGCAATTGGAAGGCTCGGGGGCTGGAGTCGTATTAACTTCCCCGCGAGGTGATAAGTTTTGTTATGTTCTCCGCTTAATGTTCCCTTGTACTAATAATGCAGCTGAGTATGAAGCCTTGCTCCATGGTCTGCGGATGGCTAAAGAGATGAATTTAAGCCGGGTCAAGTGTTTTGGTGACTCAGACCTAGTGGCTCAACAGGTGTCTGGCACTTGGGATTCTAAGGACCCGCTCATGGCTGCATATCGTCGGGAAGTGGATAATATTGCAGGTTGTTTCAAGGGTTATCAAGTGGATCATGTGGACCGTCGGAAGAATGAAGCGGCGGATGCTTTAAGCCGGTTGGGCTCTCAGCGTAAACCGGTCCCGCCTAACGTCTTTTTGGATGTGTTGCACAATCCGTCAGTCAAGCTCCCAGGTGAAGCGGATTTGGCCATTCCTGATCCGGAGTCCCAATTGGTGGCAGCCCTGCGTGTTATTCCGGATTGGACAGTTCCTTATCTTGCGTACATGACAAGGGGGGAGCTGCCAGAGGATGAGATTCTGGCCAAGCAGATAGTCCGGCGATCCAAGTCTATGACGATTGTCAATGGTGAATTACATCATTGCAGTGTATCAGGGGCGTTTCAACGTTGTGTCTCTCCTGAAGAAGGCTGTGAAATCTTAAGAGAAATCCATGAAGGGGATTGTGGGCACCACGCCGGTTCAAAGTCTCTGGTTGCAAAGGCGTTTCGTCATGGGTTCTACTGGTTGACAGCTCATGCTGACGCGGAGGACTTGGTTAAACGGTGTGATGGATGTCAGAAATTTTCAAGGCGTGCTCATGTGCCGGCTCAGGAGTTGAGGATGATCCCAATAACATGGCCGTTTGCAACTTGGGGGCTAGACATGGTTGGACCTTTTAAAAGATCCAAGGATAAGAAAACTCACCTTTTGGTGGCAGTTGACAAATTTACCAAGTGGGTTGAAGCGGAGCCTGTCAGCAAGTGTGATGCAGCAACAGCGGTACAGTTCATCAAGAAGGTGATTTTCCGGTTTGGTTTTCCACACAGTATCATTACTGATAATGGTACCAATTTATCCAAGGGTGCTATGAAGGAGTTCTGTGAACGTGAACACATCCGACTTGATGTGTCGTCAGTAGCACACCCCCAGTCCAATGGACAGGCAGAACGAGCTAATCAGGAAATCTTGCGAGGCATCAAACCCCGGCTTTTGGTCCCATTGCAAAGAACACCAGGATGTTGGGTTGAAGAGCTGCCATCTGTATTATGGAGTATCAATACTACGCCAAACCGGTCCACAGGATACACGCCGTTTTTCATGGTCTATGGAGCAGAGGCGGTTCTCCCTAGTGACATCCGGCACGATTCGCCTCGTGTGGCAGCTTATGTTGAGGCAGATAATGAGACAGCACGACAAGATGCTTTGGACCTATTGGACGAAGAGCGTGATATAGCGGCTGCCCGTTTGGCGATTTACCAGCAAGATCTTCGTCGCTATCACAGTCGCCGGGTTAGAACCAGAACTTTTCAAGAAGGAGATTTGGTGCTTTGATTCATCCAAGATCAAACGGATATGCACAAGTTATCCCCGCCTTGGGAGGGACCTTTCGTAGTCAGCAAGAATCTGCACAACGGGTCGTATTATCTGATTGATATTCGAGAGCATCAAGACTCACGTACATCAGAAGAGGAGACCAACAGACCGTGGAATATAGCTCATCTTCGGCCTTACTATACTTGAGCCATTGGCTCTATTTATGTACATATCATGACAATGTATATATTATCTTTGATATATCAAACCGGAGCCTCAGCCGAAGCGGGGTCTTTGTCTTTCTCATCATGCGAGGTTACACGGATTGGTTCTGTCTAAAGCGGCCTCCGGTTTACCCTTTGACATTTGTTTTATATCACTGGGGGCTTTGGTCGTGTCCGAACCAACGAACACCCTTTGATAGGCGACAGCCACCAGACCATTTGGGGACTGAGTCAAGTTTGAACCAGTAATGCCTCTTGGTCGGCCTAAGGCCACAATATCACTGGGGGCTTTGGTCGTGTCCGAACCAACGAACACCCTTTGATAGGCGACAGCCACCAGATCATTTGGGGACTGAGTCACGTTTGAACCAGTAATGCCTCTTGGTCGGCCTAAGGCCACAAAATCACTTGGGAGCATGGTCGGGCCCGAGCCATTGCTACGCCTCTTGATTTGGCATATATGCCACGAGTCATTTGGGGACCTGGCTGACTTGAATCATTGTCACCCCTATTGGGGGCCTTGATCCTGTCCGACCATGGTAATGCCATCTGAACAGCTTAATATAGCATATTTTTGCGAATGGTTTTTATCATTACTTTCGTTTCCATCTTGTTTTCATGGTTTGTTCGTTTTTGCTTTTGCTGGATTTCTTTATGTCGACAAGCATATTTTTTCCGGTTCAGCCAATGATTTTTGATCCCCCTTCTAATCCGGAGGAGTCTCCCGGTTTACCTTTTCCCTGTTACACTCATGGAATAACCAGGGGGCTTGTATTAAGTCAGCACGGTTTGTACGGGGGCTACTTTCTCCCTTTTTTGACGGTATTGGTTTATAAAACCACCGCTTCAGGCTTGGGTAAACCAGCTTTATACCCAAACATGGAAGGTATTTGTGTATCATGTGTTTGTTATATTTCTGATACACATATCAAGATCATAATCCGGCTGCGGTATAACCGCTACCGAAGTTCAAATTTTTTCTGATTGCAGGAAATATGAATTAAAGTTTTTCAAGCAAAAGCTTTAGTACTTATGCACGAAGGCATATCCCAGGCAGAAGTTTTCACTATCCTATTACAAGGCAGCATGGTGCCCAAACAAAATCGTTGTTTTTGTAGAAGGATGTTTCAACTAGCACTTCAAACCGGCTTCCGGTTCAAGCTTGCTCCTCGTCCTCCGCCGCTTCAGCTTCCTCGTCTCTACCCATTGGCTGGAAATCAACAGTGGTCCAGTCGATTCCCATTAAAGCTTGGAAAACAGCTTCTTCATGGATCAGGGAAGACGGTTCAATATCAGGGGCGTAAGTGTGCTTACGGATTGGAGGAATCAGATTCTCCGCTTCAACAGTTGGGGCAGGCACTCGCTTGTTTTGATCATTGTATTGCGCTTGATAATGCGTCAAATCCGCCTCTTCAGCTAGCTGGCAAGCCAGAGGGCGCACTGCACGGTTTATAGCCCTTAAATCTTCTTCGTCGAACTCAGAGCCGTCTTCTTTCAGACTGGGATAGCCTTGAGCTGCTTCCACAGGATCAAAGTCGGGCACCCATGCCTTTGCCCGGATTAAGGCATTGATGGCTCCGGTTCGGGCAGCAGATTTTTTCAGCTCCTCAATCCGGGCTGGAAGCATTGACAACTTGCTAAGAGTGTCCTGGATTAAAGAGGGCGCCGGATTGTTGTGAGAAGCTGTGCTGATGATCCGTTGGGCTCCAGTGTACAATTGTTCTATCAAGGTGTAGGCAGCTTTCAGTTTCTTCCGAACATCATTTCCTAAGTGCCCAATACGTGTGCCTACAAAAGGATTGGAATGGTCTCAAACCGGACTTATGATACAGCAGATTCAAATTTATTACAGAAGTTACAAGGAGCTTACCAAAGATAGCAGCAGTCATGGAGTGTATTTGCCGCTGTACGGCCGTCAGTTCATCTACCACCGGTTTAAGGGCCGCTTCAGCATTTTCTGCTCTTTTGGTTAAACCGGCCTTATCAGTGGCCCAGTCAGCTCGCTCTTTCTTAAAATTTTCTTCAGCCGTTCAGCAGTGTTCAAAGCGCTGGTTAATTCTTCCTTGGCTTTATCTGTTTCAGCTTGCTGGGTCTTCAGGGCCTCCTGCAAATCGGCAATTCGGTCCTCCTTGATTTTAATCTCAGCCTGCATACAGATGACATTTTAAAGTTTTTCACAGTCAAGACAAGAAATTGAAGTATCAACCACATAAACAAAGTTATATGCCTGATACTTGGGGGCTAATGTATCTTCAATTTTTTGTATATTGCTCAACTACAAAGTCCCAAGCTCAATACAAGTATTCAACTTGGCACTTGGGGGCTAATGGCTATTTGATCAAGTTCTGTTTTAAGGACAGCTTTTTTAGCCCCGGTTTGATTATGCTAAACCGGCCCTCGAGGGTTATACCGATGGATTTCAATAATTATATATTCAGGATCAAGTCCCGGTTTGACCAAGGTCACAAACCGGCCCTTGGGGGCTACCGGGATGAATGCAAGAGCAGACGAGAAAGAAGGAATTTACCTCAAATTTATCCCTCATCATTTTGACCAGGCCAGCTTCACAATCACGGCTAGTGTAAAGCCGGTTTAAATAGCCAGAATGAAGATCTTGCGCATTCAGAGCGGCATATGTTTCCAATTCGACATCCCATTTTCCTTTGTTCAAAGAGGAAGAATCCTCTTTGATGGTATGCCTGGTAAGAGTGGCAGGATTCCCGGGTTCAGAATGGCCTACACCGGTAATCACAACATCATCATCTTTTGATTCGCCAGTTTGGGTTGGTGCGGCCGTTTTGTCAGCAGGAGTGTGGGATTTTTCAATCTGGACAGAACTGGCAGGCGGATCAGCAGACGCTGGAGCATTAGTAAGACCTTCTTCAGGGATAATGTCATCTTGCAGAGGAGGATCATTGGGGATATCTTCAGAAATAAACACTTCATGATCCGGCGCTTGGTCATGTTCCGGGGCCACATTTTCTTCAGCCGCTTTATCCAGGCGGGCCTTCTTGCTTGGTTTCGGTTTAGCCCTGGAAGAAAAGATAAAAATTAAGGAAAAGTGTAAACCATTGCGCAGCATACTGGAAGCATATGATCGGTTTAACTTACCCAGCAACTGTTTTCAAAGGTGGTAGCTGGGTGGCTGACGATTCACCAGATGAGGAATGAGAAGTGACCTGATAATCGGAGTCGGATGGATTAAGAGGTTGACGGAAGAAACCCGCTTTACGATTTAAATCAATAAAAAGGTCGGAGACCTCGGAGCGGTGTTTTCGAACCGGATTGTTTGGTAAACCGGCAGAGGTAACTACCTGGCCACTGTGCCGGGTTGTGCGGCGAGCTTCGTGTTGCTGGGTCTTCATAAGAAATTGGGAATCCAGATAAGCAAGAGGATGAGAAAATTTAACTTTCCGGTTTGCCCGGCGAAATTTTAGGCAAAGGCAAGATTTCTGAATCGGAAGAGAGAATGGTTACCTCAACGAAAGCCGCATTGCTGGCTTCAGCATCATCCTGACAAACATCATCATCAATAAGGCATGTAAAAAGTAAGCCAAGTGAATCAAGTTCTATCTCAAGATCCGGTTTACCCACATCATCATCAATGGCCGGGTCAGACGAAGCGGTGGTTTTTCTCTTATGAGCTGGTTTTTTGACAACCTTGGTCTTGGGCCGGGTTGGCCGTCCTGCCTTTTCCGTTTTGTCTTGAGGAAGTTTCTTACTCCAGAACGGATTATCACCCTGGATCAGCAGCAATTAAAATGTTGAACATATAAAATAGTAACTCGGATCAACAATAAAGCAATTGAAATATTACCGCTGGCGGTTTGTTGGTGGTGCAATACGGAAGCAGACCGGTTTGAGCACAGAGGTGCTCCGGTTCATTCACCATCTTCTTCACAGATTCTGTGACTTCATCCTCAGGGAGTTGGATTTTAGTGTGTCGGAGTGGGTCATCGACACTATCAGTATACTCACACATCAAATTTGGGCGCCGGCTTAGAGGCAAAATACTCCATGATATCCAGCAGCGTGCAAGGTCTATTCCTGTTAAACCGTTGGCCATGAAGGCCCGGAGCTTGGACAGTTGAGGAGCATATTTAATTCTCTCCTTGGCGTTTAGCCTTTGTGGAAAGGGGTGAGTGTTGCTGAGCCGTTCCGGACGGAAGCCAGGCAAGGGATTTTCGTTGTCAGGAGATGTATCCTTGCAATAAAACCAAGTTACGTTCCATTCCTTGGGGTGAGTATGGAGTTTGACGTGAGGGTAGGTGATTTCTTTCCTCTTCTGAATGGCCATACCGCCCAGTTCGGTATTAGGGCCGTCAGTGAATTCAGTACGACGGTTCAGATGAAAGAGATCTCTGAATAACTCAACGGAAGGCTCCTCTTGAAGGTATGCCTCAGAAAGTACTTGAAAGTGACATAGGTTGGTGACGGAGTTGGGGCCAATATCCTGTGGACGGAGTTGAAAGTTGGCTAACACGTCTCGATAAAATTTGGAGCCGGGCGGTTTGAAGCCCCGGGCCATATGATCTGTGAAGACCACGACCTCTCCTTCCTGGGGTGTAGGAGGACATTCATCTCCAGGAACCCTCCAATGAATCGTGTCTTTGCTATCCAAAGCACCAATCAGGACTAGGTCGTTCAGCTGTGATTCTGTGACACGGGAGGGAACCCAATTGCACTCGTACACTTGTTTGGCCATGACAAGATCTACAAGGAATAAATGATCCGGTTCAAGCATATGCCGGATAAAACGGTGGTGATCTAATTACGGTAAACCGGAGGCAGTACCATAAACCGGTCTTCTACAACGCAGCATCAGATGGATTCTGGCGGTTCAACCAGGGGACTAATGACATATATACCGGTCTAGCTATTTTTTCTCTATGGTGAAGTTAAACCGCCTGGCCTAAGTATCGGAAGCAATCGAAACTATGGATAACTAGTTATGCAGAAACAAGTTTCACAAAGTTATGTTACAGCCACGGATCTACGGCAAGCTCATAAAAAACAGGAAGTATTTTGAAGACTAAGACGGAAATAGAAGTGAACCATTGAGTGGATAGATACGGGAGATCTATAAGTCTGGATGAGAAATGGTAAGCGGGTGCTAAAGGGATCGCTACTAAACACAGCAAGAGTTCACGGATGCATTCAAGATCAGAGAGCAGCTATGAACGCGCGATGAACATAGCAAAAACATGGAACCCTAAGAATAGATCTAGGTTAAGAGGGAGAGAGAACTTACCAGGAACGGAGAGGATGCGGAAAGACGCCGCGACACTCTGGTACATGCAGGTTGATGCAGCGGCCTGAGACGAGGCAGAGGTCGACGGTGGTGGCGGAGCTCCAAGGCCGGCGACGTAAGGAAGAAGAAGAAGAAGGGACGAAGGGGAAGAGAAAGGAAATGACCCTTCGGTCTTATTTATAAGGCAACTGAGCTAGGTCAAATGCGCGAATCCAGGAGCTGTCATTAAGAGGGCGTTATGAATTTCATAATGACGTCATGCCGGTTTATAGTAGCCAAAACTGATGACGTCATGCCGGTTTACAGTGACCAAAAATGATGACGACATGGAGATTTGCCAATTAACAGAAGACATCCAAGACGCAAGATGGTGTGAAGGATTGACATGAACCAGTTCAAATCAATCTGGGGCCTAATGTTGGGGATATTACCACTGGGCGTAAACCGGCTTACTTGGGCCGGGTTAACGTCATAGTGGTATAAGCAGGTGAAGGCCCAAGGCCTATAGTCGGTTTAGAATCTGTATCAGTAAAACCGACCTGATGTATAGCTTGTATTGTAAGTTAGGAATAGAGAGATACCGACCGGGATACGAATATGAACCGGCTGGGACTCTATGGACCGACGGGCGTCACCCGTGTATATAAGGGGACGACCCGGCGGCGGTTCAAGGAACAACCACAACTCGGGCCTAGGCGAAGCTTGTTTGCTCCCTAGCCATCGAGACCACACCAATTCTATCACAACTAGACGTAGGCTTTTACCTTCATCGAAGGGGCCGAACTAGTATAAACCCCACGTGTCTTTGTGTCCGCTTTAACCCCTTCAAGTAAACTCGTAGCGATGGCGCCATGACTAAGTCCTTTCGCTAGGACATCTGCCGTGACAAATCCGCGACAAAGACGCAAGATGATCATGGCCCTATCATGTCACATATTTTGATTGCATATGATGTTTATCTGTTATACATCTTATTCTGTTTTGTTTGACGGTAGCATTTTAAGATGATCTCTCACTAATTATCAAGAAGTGTTCTCCCTGAGTATGCACCGTTGCGAAAGTTCTTCGTGCTGAGACACCACGTGATGATCGGGTGTGATAGGCTCTACGTTCAAATACAACGGGTGCAAAACAGTTGCACACGCGGAATACTCAGGTTAAACTTGACGAGCCTAGCATATACAGATATGGCCTCGGAACATGGAGACCGAAAGGTCGAGCGTGAATCATATAGTAGATATGATCAACATAGTGATGTTCACCATTGAAACTACTCCATCTCACGTGATGATCGGACATGGTTTAGTTGATTTGGATCACGTGATCACTTAGATGACTAGAGAGATGTCTGTCTAAGTGGGAGTTCTTAAGTAATATGATTAATTGAACTTAAATTTATCATGAACTTAGTCTTGGTAGTATTTTGCAAATTATGTTGTAGATCAATAGCTTGCGTTGTTGCTTTCATATGTTTATTTTGATATGTTCCTAGAGAAAATTGTGTTGAAAGATGTTAGTAGCAATGATGTGGATTGGATCTGTGATCTGAGGTTTATCCTCATTGTTGCACAGAAGAATTATGTCCTTAATGCACCGCTAGGTGACAGACCTATTGCAGGAGCAGATGCAGATGTTATGAACGTTTGGCTGGCTCAATATGATGACTACTTGATAGTTAAGTGCACCATGCTTAATGGCTTAGAATCGGGACTTCAAAGACGTTTTGAACGTCATGGACCATATGAGATGTTCCAGGAGTTGAAGTTAATATTTCAAGCAAATACCCGAGTTGAGAGATATGAAGTCTCCAACAAGTTCTATAGCTAAAAGATGGAGGAGAACTGCTCAACTAGTGAGCAAGTGCTTAGATTGTCTGAGTACTACAATCGCTTGAATCAAGTGGGAGTTAATCTTCTAGATAAGATAGTGATTGATAAAGTTCTCTAGTCACCATCACCAAGTTAGTAGAACTTCGTGATGAACTATAATATGCAAGGGATGATGAAAACAATTCCCAAGCTCTTCGCAATGCAAAAATCGGCGAAGGTAGAAATCAAAGAAAAACATCAAAGTGTTGATGGTGGACAAGATCACTAGTTTCAAGAAAAAGGGCAAAGGGAAGAAGGGGAACTTCAAGAAGAACAACAAGCAAGTTGCTGCTCAAGTGAGGAAGCCCAAGTCTGGATCTAAGCCTAAGACTAAGTGATTCTACTGCAAAGGGACTGGTCACTGGAAGTGGAACTACCCCAAGTATTTGGCGGATAAGAAGGATGGCAAAAGTGAACAAAGCTATATTGGATATACATGTTATTGATGTGTACTTTACTAGTGTTTATAGCAACCCCTCGGCATTTTGATACTGGTTCAGTTGCTAAGAGTAGTAACTCGAAACGGGAGTTGCAGAATAAACAGAAAATGGTAAAAAGGCGAGGTGACAATGTGTGTTGGAAGTAGTTCCAAGATTGATATGATCATCATCGCACACTCCCTATACTTTCGGGATTAGTGTTGAAACTAAATAAGTGTTATTTGGTGTTTGCGTTGAGCATGAATATGATTTGATCATGTTTATTGCAATACGGTTATTCATTTAAGTAAGAGAATAAATTGTTGTTCTGTTTACATGAATAAAACCTTATATGGTTACACACCCAATGAAAATGGTTCGTTGGATCTCGATCGTAGTGATACACATATTCATAATATTGAAACCAAAAGATGCAAAGTTAATAATGATAGTGCAACTTATTTGTGGCACTACAGTTTAGGTCATATTGGTGTAAAGCGCATGAAGAAACTCCATGCTGATGGGATTTTGGAATCACTTGATTATGAATCACTTGATGCTTGCGAACCATGCCTTATGGGCAAGATGACTAAAGACTCCGTTCTCCGGAACAATAGAGCAAGCAACTGACTTACTGGAAATAATACATACTGATGTATGCGATCCATGAGTGTTGAGGCTCGCGGCAAGTATCATTATTTTCTGACCTTCACAGATGATTTGAGCAGATATGAGTATATCTACTTGATGAAACATAAGTCTGAAATAGTTGAAAGGTTCAAAGAATTTCAGAGTGAAGTGGAGAATCATCGTAACAAGAAAATAAAGTATCTGTGATTTGATCGCGGAGACAAATATTTGAGTTACGAGTTTGGTCTTCAATTAAAACAATGTGGAATAGTTTCACAAAATCACGCCACCTGGAACACCACAATTTAATGGTGTGTCCGAACATCGTAATCGTACTTTACTAGATATGGTGCGATCTATGATGTCTCTTATCGGTTTACCACTATCGTTTTGAGGTTATGCATTAGAGACAGCTGCATTCACGTTTAATAGGGCACCATCTAAATCCGTTGAGACGACACCGTATGAACTATGGTTTAGCAGTAAACCTAAGCTGTCGTTTCTTAAAGCTTGGAGTTGCGATGCTTATATGAAAAAAAGGATTTCAACCTGATAAGCTCGAACCCAAATCGGAGAAGTGCGTCTTCATAGAATACCCAAAGGTAACTATTGGGTACACCTTCTATCACAGATACGAAGGCAAGTTATTCGTTGCTAAGAATGGATCCTTTCTAGAGAAGGAGTTTCTCTCGAAAGAAGTGAGTGGGAGGAAAGTAAGAGCTTGATGAGGTAATTTGTACCTTCTCCCGAATTGGAAAGTAGTTAATCACAGAAATCAGTTCCAGTGATTCCTACACCAATTAGTGAGGAAGCTAATGATGATGATCATGAAACTTCAGATCAAGTTACTACAGAACCTCGTAGGTCTTCCAGAGTATGGTCCGCACCAGAGTGGTACGGTAATCCTGTTCTGAAAGTCATGTTACTAGACCATGATAAACCTACGAACTATGAGGAAGCGATGATGAGCCCAGATTCCGCGAAATGGCTTGAGGCCATGAAATCTGAGATATGATCCATGTATGAGAACAAAGTATGGACTTTGATTGACTTGCTCGATGATCAGCAAGGCATGTTAAATAAATGGATCTTCAAGAGGAAGACGGATGCTGATAGTAGTGTTACTATCTACAAAGCTAGACTTGTCGAAAAAGGTTTTTGACAAAGTTCAAAATGTTGAATACAATGATATTTTCTCACTCGTATCGATGCTTAAAAGTCTGTCCGAATCATGTTAGCAATTGCCACATTTTATGAAATCTGGCAAATGGATGTCAAACTGCATTCCTTAATGGTTTTCTTAAAGAAGAGTTGTATATGATGCAACCAGAAGATTTTGTCAATCCTAAAAGTGCTAACAAAATGTGCAGGCTCCAGCGATCCATCAATGGACTGGTGCAAGCATCTCGGAGTTGGAATATACGCTTTGATGTGTTGATCAAAGCATATGGTTTTATACAGACTTTTGGAAAGGCCTGTATTTACAAGAAAGTGAGTGGGAGCACTACAGCATTTCTGATAAGTATATGTGAATGACATATTATTAATTCAAAATGATGTAGAATTTTCTGGAAAGCATAAAGGAGTGTTTGAAAGGAGTTTTTTCAAAGAAAGACCTCGGTGAAGCTGCTTACATATTAAGCATCAAGATCTATTGAGATAGATCAAGACGCTTGATAAGATTTTCAATGAGTACATACCTTGACAAGATTTTGAAATAGCTCAAAATGGAACAGTCAAAGAAAGATTTCTTGCCTGTGCTGCAAGGTGTGAAATTGAGTAAGACTCAAAGCCCGACCACGGCAGAAGATAGAGAGAGAATGAAAAGTCATTCCCTATGCCTCAGTCATAGGTTCTATAAAGTATGTTATGCTGTGAACCAGACCTATTGTATACCTTGCTCTGAGTTTGACAAAGGAATACAATTTTGATCTAATAGTAGATCACTGGACAGCGGTCAAGAATATCCTTACTGAGGACTAAGGAGAGGTTTCTCGATTATGGAGGTGATAAAAGAGTTTTTTGTAAAAAGTTACATTGGTGCAAACTTTTACACTGATCCAGATGACTCTAAGTCTCAATCTGGATACATATTGAAAGTGAGAGCAATTAAGCTAGAGTAGCTCCATGCAGAGCATTGAAGACATAGAATGTTTGCAAAATACATACGGCTCTGAATGTGACAGACCCGTTGATTAAGCTTCTCTCACAAGCAAAACATGATCATACCTTAGTACTCTTTGGGTGTTAATCACATAACGATGTGAACTAGATTATTGACTCTAGTAAACCCTTTGGGTGTTGATCACATGACGATGTGAACTATGGGTATTAATCACATACAGATGTGAATATTAGTGTTAAATCACATGGCGATGTGAACTAGATTATTGACTCTAGTGCAAGTGGGAGACTGAAGGAAATATGCCCTAGAGGTAATAATAAAGTTATTATTTATTTCCTTATATCATGATAGATGTTTATTATTCATGCTAGAATTGTATTAACCAGAAACATAATACATGTGTGAATACATAGACAAACATAGTGTCACTAGTATGCCTCTACTTGACTAGCTCGTTGAATCAAAGATGGTTAAGTTTCCTAGCCATGGAAAAAAGAGTTGTCATTTGATTAACGGGATCACATCATTAGGAGAATGATGTGATTGACATGACCCATTCCGTTAGCCTAGCACTTGATCGTTTAGTATGTTGCTATTGCTTTCTTCATGACTTATACATGTTGCTGTAACTATGAGATTATGCAACTCCCGTTTACCGGAGGAACACTTTGGGTGCTACCAAACGTCACAACGTAACTGAGTGATTATAAAGGAGTACTACAGGTGTCTCCAAAGATACATGTTGGGTTAGCGTATTTCGAGATTAGGTTTTGTCACTCCGATTGTCGGAGAGGTATCTCTGGGCCCTCTCGGTAATGCACATCACTATAAGCCTTGCAAGCAATGTAGCTAATGAGTTAATTACGGAATGATGCATTACGTAACGAGTAAAGAGACTTGCCAGTAACGAGATTGAACTAGGTATTGGATACCGACGATCGAATGTCGGGCAAGTAACATACCGATGACAAAGGGAACAACGTATGTTGTTATGCGGTTTGACCGATAAAGATCTTCGTAGAATATGTAGGAGCCAATATGGGCATCCAGGTTCCGCTATTGTTTATTGACCAAGAATAGTTCTAGGTCATGTCTACATAGTTCTCGAACCCGTAGGGTCCGCACGCTTAAGGTTTCGATGATAGTTATATTATGAGTTTATGAGTTTTGATGTACCAAAGGAGTTCGGAGTCCCGGATGAGATCGGGGACATGACGAGGAGTCTCGAAATGGTCGAGACGTAAAGATCGATATATTGGACGACTATATTCGGAGTTCGGAAAGGTTCCGAGTGATTCGGGTATTTTTCGGAGTACCAGAGAGTTACGAGAATTCGCCGGGGAGTATATGGGCCTTATTGGGCCATACGTGAATAGAGGAGAGAGGCCGAAAGGAAGGAGGCGCGCAGCCCCCCTCTAGTCCGAATTGGACAAGGGGTGCGGCCCCCCTTTCCTTCCTCCTCTCCCCCTCTTTCCCCCCTTCTCCTACTCCAACAAGGAAGGAGGGAGTCCTACTCCCGGTGGGAGTAGGACTCCCCTTGGCGCGCCCCCTCCTAGGCCAGCCGCACCTCCCCCCTCCCTCTATATACGGGGGCAGGGGGGCACCCCATGACACACAAGTTGATCTACGGATCGTTCCTTAACCGTGTGCGGTGCCCCCCTCCACCATATTCCACCTCGGTCATATTATCGCGAAGCTTAGGCGAAGCCCTGCGCCGGTAGAACATCATCATCGTCACCACGCCGTCGTGTTGACGGAACTCATCCCCGAAGCTTTGCTGGATCGGAGCCCGGGGATCTTCATCGAGCTGAACGTGTGCTGAACTTGGAGGTGCCGTACGTTCGGTGCTTGGATCGGTCGGATCGTGAAGACGTACGACTACATCAACCGCGTTGTGCTAACGCTTCCGCTTACGGTCTACGAGGGTATGTGGACAACACTCTCCCCTCTCGTTGCTATGCCATCACCATGATCTTGCGTGTGCGTAGGATTTTTTTTGAAATTACTACGTTCCCCAACACGATGCACCGCCAGGTACCACGGTCCGCTATGCATATCACGTTCAGATCAAAGTCCCACTCTCGTTCTTGTCGATACGGCCACCAGATTACCTATTACATATACCTTGGTAAGTTCGCACTCTCGGTCAATAGCGGAATCAAAGAGAAAGGTGTTGGGCGAGTTCATATACCTGCGTATGCGTCAAAGCGTCCAACTCGTTGGTGTAGGTCTTGTACGAAGTCTTGTTTAGGCCCGTGTAGAGTTTGACAACGTCCCACTCGTAAGCTATGGTGGGGTTTCGAGTCTCGTTGCCTTCTTCGCCATAGTCTTCCCATGGGCGTCTTGGCAACTTCTCCGGACGCCCCACCGGCAGCCGCTCCCACATCCAAATGGAGAAGGCCCAGACAAAGCCACCCATATTGGACTTGTCTCCCGTCCTCTGCGTTGCGTCGTCAAGCTGCAAAACATCAAATGAGGATCAGATATAAGAAAATGTCATGGACACACTTTCGTAGGTAGGTACGCAATTAGACACTCTCTTACCGAACGATATAGGTAGGCGAGAGATGTCGTCCCCCAACTGTACCCTGCATCCCAGTTCGCTAGGAAGAACAGATACGCCCAGTTGGCAGAGTTCCCGGAGCTGTCTGGAAACACGACCTCCGAGAGAATATACCACAGATAGGCCCTCGCGTACAACTCCACAGTCGCCTCATCTGCGCCTTGGGGGCATGTCCTCCGGTGCTCCGAGAGCCAGATCAACGGCACACCGGATGTACGGTTACTCTTGGCACCGGGGCAGTCGCAGATGAGGGTGGTGACCCTCTCCTGCCAGTTGGCCCTCTCCACTCGACCGGTGAGTGCATGACCCTCAATCGGCATTGCAGTAATCATCCCCCAGTCCTCTAGGGTCACCGTCATCTCCCCGCATGGCAGATGGAAAGAATGGGTCTCCGGTCTCCAACGGTCAATCAGAGCTGTGAGAGCCGCGTGGACAAGCGTCAGCGGCTGACGCTTGAACTGCAGCACGAAACCCAACAGACGGTCTCTCTTGAAGAACGGCGTGTAGCGCTCATCGTAGTCCATATGCCCATGAACCCCGTGACCCCTCATGCGCAGTGGCTGGAGCATCTGTCAAAAAGTGAACGCCAAAAAGTTAGGAAATCATTTTCATCAATCCGAGAACTTTGATCGAAATTTCTTTCATATCACTTACCTCTCCGTTCTCTATGAAACGGGCACGATGACCCTTGTCGAATGTCCAGTCCAGCATGCAGTACCGTGGGCCGATGTTGTCCGCAAGGGGTGGCCGCCTTAATAGAGTTTCATAAACAAAAGCACCATAAGCATAAGCATACATAATTTTAAGCATATTCCTCCAACAACATCTACTACACATGATGGATCAAATCATATCAACATGCATCATATCAAAAAAAACCTCCAACATACATCATAGCTTCATATTTTTAAACAAAATTTTCCAAACAACATCTTCATATCATCATATCAACATGCATCATCAAACTAGGGTTCATCTTCACACTAGATCATATCATCATATCACATGCATCATCAAACTAGGGTTCATCCCTTTATCAACATTACATCATAATTTTTTTAACAAAAATATTATGAACTAGGGTTCATCTTCACACTAACATATGAACTATTGATTAGAGTACATATCCAATACCACTACTTACTAAAGAACTAAGAACTACAACTACAATCAATCTTAGGTGAAAAAAAATCAATCTTAGTTCAAAAACATGAGGAATTTCAAGCAAATAATGCGTTGAATCGGTAGCAAGTTTGCAAAAACTAATTGGAGGGATTGGAGGAGCTTACGGTTCTCTCCTCGGGGCCATCTCGATCCGCCAAAACGGTGAAGAATCGGTGAAGATCCAAGGGGGGGGGGTGGAGGAGATGAGAGAGGAAGAGAGGGGCGACTTGGGGGAGAAAAATAAGAACCGCCGACGAGGAGGAGGGGGAGGGATGGGGAGAAGGGAAGGGGCGCGGGGGCTCCGGGGCAAATAACTGCCCGGACCCTACCGCCAGGGGCCCTGGCGGTATGCCGGTATGGTTAGACAGTCTACCGCCAGGGCCCCTGGCGGTAGGGTGCGACGGAGGGGGACGGCGCCGTCTCCGCGCGCTGACGTGGATAAGTGAAGCCCGTCTCCACGACAAAAAACACTGACAATGCCGCCTCCAGGACCTAGAAGGAATCGACATTGGATCACCGTCTAGTCCGTCTCGACAGACGAATATGAGAAGTGAAGCCCGAAAGACTGATTCAAACTTATATTATTCATTTCATGGATCCGTCCATGCCTGAATAAAGGAGGATTTTTGTAAATGGTAATCAATTTCAAAATGTACCACTTATTTCTTATGTCAAATACACTTTTTTCTATAATTTATATCATGAATCCAAATCTCTTCATCCATTCAACACACAAGCATCGCCCCTGCAAAGACTAATAAGTGTGTGGAATGCCGAAACGGCTTGTGTTCGACAATCTTTCCACCACAAATGTATTTGGAAAATGAATGACCCGTTGAAAATAATAATAATAAGTCACATTTAGATCGCAAGGGCATCCTAACAAAAGATAATTTGGATTTTTCTTTGTAAGGATGCACTAAGTGTTGCTTTTCTGGTGATGAGGAGTCGATTCAACATCTATTCCTTCCCTGCCCACTTGCCAAGATATTATGGCAATATGTCCATAGCTTTTAATCTACCTCTACCAACGAGTAGTACAAATATGTTTGAAAACTGGTTAGTAGGGGTGCATCCCAAGTTGATGTCTCGGATCCGTGTGGGAATCAACGCTTTACTTTGGGTCATTTGGAACACTTCTAATGATTGTGTTTTTAATAAAACAAAAGTTTAATTTTCTTTTTGCAGATTATCTTCGAGGGCATCAGCTGGATCCATACATGGTTGCTACCGTGCAAGGAGGAGGATCGGGAGTGCAACCTATGGAAAATGGTTTCTGTGGATTTGTTCAACCCATTTGATTCACGCTACTGCTGCGGAACGAAATTCCTTTTGTCCTCAAACCTCACACGTACTGCTGCTTTTCCAAAACATCAAAAAAAGAAAGAAGAAGAAGCATATGACGTGATGGTACCGGCATGGACAGGACTCGCATGACCGCATGGTGCAAGCGTGACGCCCATTCACACCACAGTCCCGGAGCGTGGGCATGTGAGGAGGCGGTGGCACTATAGACTATACTCTACAGTAGAAGCACACAGTGACACAGGGGGCGGCGACCCGCCGCTGATTCGTTGGCCAGACCCAGACCGCGCGGAGACAGGCCGTATGACCCTCGCGCCGCCCGCGCAAACGCGTGCGCCCGCCGCCGCTACGCTCCTTCTCCTACTAGCTGCGTGGGGCGGTGGCTGGCTCCATCGCTCGACTGGCCGGCCGCGCGGTTGGCCACGCCGCGATGAGCCGATGACGGACGATGACGGGCTCGTCCACGGCCACGACGAACGCCACGCGCGCGCGCCGCCTACGACGTGGCCCCGCATAGCGACGCGACCGTATCTCCTCTCGTCACCAACCCAATCCACCACGCGTCGGCCTGCCCGGTTCTTTGTGCGCTTCCGTGCTCCCGCTTTTGATTGATGGGAGACACGAGTCGCTAGGGAGGGACTCCACGTGCCGGGATGCAAGCCTGCCTTGAACGGGTCGTGACGGCGGCGATGCTGGGTGGGTCGTGCGTGGCCGCGGCGGATTGGGGAGGAAAAAGTCCAATTTAAACCTCGAACTTGTATTGGTCAGGCGGAATGAAACCACAAATCGAAATCCCGGTCGATTGTACCCTGAACTATGTAATCCCGGTCTAAATCAAACCCTAACACGTGTCAACTGGGATTCGTTTGGTGGGCTGGCCCATTTTAATTTTTTCGTTCAAAATAAAATTCTGAAGGGCGCACACCCCACTCCCCGCTGGACCGGCCCACTTAAGTTTTATTTTTTAAAAAAAAAATAGTGCACGGGGGTGGCTCCCTTTTTCTTTATTTTCTGCTTTCTTTTCTTTCCTTCTTCTTTTTGTTTATCATTTTCCGTTTTTTCTTAAATTCGTTAATCTTTTTTGAAAACAATAAACTTCTATAAAAATATTTCATGCAGTGCAGCAAATTATTCATGCAGTGCGGCACGCAAGGCACATCACAGCCAGGGGCGGATCCAGCGTGGGGTCGTGTAGGGGCGGCCGCCCCGGATAAATTTTTGGAACCTAGGAGTACCCATGTGTTACTTTCGCCACCATGGAAGATGAGAGCCAAGTTCTGTTCTTTCTTTAGTCTGTACGTCTGCAATAGCTGGGGAGATCGAGCAGGAAGATGAAAAGAGAGAAGATACCGTTTCGTTCTACCAGATGGGCTAGAAGTTAACTCATAAAAATGATAGTACAGGCCCAGATAAACTTAAGCCCAGTCACAAAAACCTAGCTATACACGGTTAAACCTTGATGCTGCCAACTCCACCAGTTTTCCCTTATGGACGATGGATCTGGAAAATCGATCACGCCTCCACGCACGCGGACTCGCTGCCTCGCCGCAGCGGTGCCAACGTGCCACCGATGGCGCTGGATGGGGAAGGATGAAGCCCACCCGTTCCTGATCTGGGCGCCGTCTTCATGGGAGACATCATCGCCATACCAACTTGCCCACTCAAAATTGGAATTGCAAGCCAGCAGCCAACATACGAACTAGCAGGTTCTTCCGCTCCCTCCGTAATCTTGTCTTCTTTCAGGGACTGCTTCTCCTGTTTCATTCTATCATTTTCTAATTTCTTGTCACATTGGCCTAGTGGAAAATTGAGGGGTCCAGATTAGACATTATATGAATTTTCAATTGTGTTATATTTTTCGTCTAATTTTTTAGAGTGAAACTACTTTGAACAATTAGTTTTGTTGATTGTCTTGCCAGATTGCATACCAACTAATTTTACCGAATGTCTTATCTAATTGTATCGTGCCGTCGAATTTTTGTTTCCTTTAAAAGTCTGCCCCGGCTAACTTCAAATCCTGGATCTGCCACTGATCACAGCGGTTAGGCACACAACTAGATGGAGCGAGCCGGAGCAACGACCCGCGCGCGGCCATCCGGAGCTAGCTCACGCATGCAGCCAGCCAGTGCTAGCTCCGCTAGATCACACACATCACAACCAGTAGTACATGGAATAACGCACGCACACACTAGTACACATCACACGGACACTAGTGCATCAACGGCACGAGCTACGGCGGGGACGTCGTCCAAGCACTGAAGTACAGCTCCACATCAACGAACGCCGGCGAGCAGGCGTCCTTGCTGGACACAGGTGTTGAACAATTTGTAATATACGTTGAACATTTGTGTAATATACAACTGAACAAATTTCAAAAACAATTCCTAAATATAGAATAAACATTTTGGCAACACACAATGAACTTTGTATAATATAAGAAAAAATAAACACTAACAAGAAAAGAAAAACGAAATCAAAAAAATATCCAAGCATTACAAAAAATAGTACGTGGCATTTCAAAATAGTGTGTGTGTGTGTGTGTGT